>NW_025745294.1:413025-448025 GCF_021184085.1 Oncorhynchus gorbuscha | reverse complement strand
CACCTGTCTCATCTGTCTGTTTCTCTCTCACCTGTCTCATCTGTCTGTTTCTCTCTCTGCCTCTCTGTCTCTCTCTCTGCCTCTCATCTGTCTGTCTCTCTCTCACCTGTCTCATCTGTCTGTCTCTCTCTCTGCCTCTCACCTGTCTCTCTCTCTGCCTCTCACCTGTCTCTCTCTCTGCCTCTCACCTGTCTCTCTCTCTGCCTCTCACCTGTCTCATCTGTCTGTTTCTCTCTCTGCCTCTCTGTCTCTCTCTCACCTGTCTCATCTGTCTGTCTCTCTCTCTCTCTCTCTCACCTGTCTCATCTGTTTGTTTCTCTCTCACCTGTCTCATCTGTCTGTTTCTCTCTCTGCCTCTCTGTCTCTCTCTCTGCCTCTCATCTGTCTGTCTTTCTCTCTGCCTCTCATCTGTCTCTCTCTCTGCCTCTCACCTGTCTCTCTCTCTGCCTCTCACCTGTCTCTCTCTCTGCCTCTCATCTGTCTCTCTCTCACCTGTCTCATCTGTCTGTCTCTCTCTCTGCCTCTCTCTCTCTCTCTCTCTCTCTCTCTCTCTCTCTCTCTCTCTCTCTCTCTCTCTCTCTCTCTCTCTCTGCCTCTCACCTGTCTCTCTCTCTGCCTCTCACCTGTCTCTCTCTCTGCCTCTCATCTGTCTCTCTCTCTGCCTCTCATCTGTCTCTCTCTCTGCCTCTCATCTGTCTGTCTCTCTCTCTGCCTCTCATCTGTCTCTCTCTCACCTGTCTCATCTGTCTGTCTCTCTCTCTGCCTCTCTCTCTCTCTCTCTCTGCCTCTCTCTCTCTCTCTCTCTCTGCCTCTCACCTGTCTCTCTCTCTGCCTCTCACCTGTCTCTCTCTCTGCCTCTCACCTGTCTCTCTCTCTGCCTCTCATCTGTCTCTCTCTCTGCCTCTCATCTGTCTGTTTCTCTCTCTGCCTCTCATCTGTCTGTTTCTCTCTCTGCCTCTCATCTGTCTGTTTCTCTCTCACCTGTCTCATCTGTCTGTTTCTCTCTCTGCCTCTCTGTCTCTCTCTCTGCCTCTCATCTGTCTGTCTCTCTCTCTCACCTGTCTCATCTGTCTGTCTCTCTCTCTGCCTCTCACCTGTCTCTCTCTCTGCCTCTCACCTGTCTCTCTCTCTGCCTCTCACCTGTCTCTCTCTCTGCCTCTCACCTGTCTCTCTCTCTGCCTCTCATCTGTCTCTCTCTCACCTGTCTCATCTGTCTGTCTCTCTCTCTGCCTCTCTCTCTCTCTCTCTCTGCCTCTCTCTCTCTCTCTGCCTCTCTCTCACTCTCTCTCTCTGCCTCTCTCTCTCTCTCTGCCTCTCTCTCTCTCTCTCTCTCTGCCTCTCACCTGTCTCTCTCTCTGCCTCTCACCTGTCTCTCTCTCTGCCTCTCATCTGTCTCTCTCTCACCTGTCTCATCTGTCTGTCTCTCTCTCTGCCTCTCTCTCTCTCTCTCTCTGCCTCTCTCTCTCTCTCTGCCTCTCTCTCTCTCTCTCTCTGCCTCTCTCTCTCTCTCTCTCTCTCTCTCTCTCTCTCTCTCTCTGCCTCTCATCTGTCTCTCTCTCTGCCTCTCATCTGTCTGTTTCTCTCTCTGCCTCTCATCTGTCTGTTTCTCTCTCTGCCTCTGTCTCTCTCTCTCACCTGTCTCATCTGTCTGTTTCTCTCTCACCTGTCTCATCTGTCTGTTTCTCTCTCTGCCTCTCTGTCTCTCTCTCTGCCTCTCATCTGTCTGTCTCTCTCTCACCTGTCTCATCTGTCTGTCTCTCTCTCTGCCTCTCACCTGTCTCTCTCTCTGCCTCTCACCTGTCTCTCTCTCTGCCTCTCACCTGTCTCTCTCTCTGCCTCTCACCTGTCTCTCTCTCTGCCTCTCATCTGTCTCTCTCTCACCTGTCTCATCTGTCTGTCTCTCTCTCTGCCTCTCTCTCTCTCTCTCTCTCTCTCTCTCTCTCTCTCTGTCTCTCTCTCTCTCTCTCTCTGTCTCTCTCTCTCTCTGCCTCTCTCTCTCTCTCTCTCTCTGCCTCTCACCTGTCTCTCTCTCTGCCTCTCACCTGTCTCTCTCTCTGCCTCTCATCTGTCTCTCTCTCTGCCTCTCATCTGTCTGTCTCTCTCTCTGCCTCTCATCTGTCTCTCTCTCACCTGTCTCATCTGTCTGTCTGCCTCTCTCTCTCTCTCTCTCTGCTCTCTCTCTCTCTCTCTCTGCCTCTCACCTGTCTCTCTCTCTGCCTCTCACCTGTCTCTCTCTCTGCCTCTCATCTGTCTCTCTCTCTGCCTCTCATCTGTCTGTTTCTCTCTCTGCCTCTCATCTGTCTCTCTCTCTGCCTCTCTCTCTCTCTCTCTCTCACCTGTCTCATCTGTCTGTTTCTCTCTCACCTGTCTCATCTGTCTGTTTCTCTCTCTGCCTCTCTGTCTCTCTCTCTGCCTCTCATCTGTCTGTCTCTCTCTCTCACCTGTCTCATCTGTCTGTCTCTCTCACCTGTCTCATCTGTCTGTCTCTCTCTCTGCCTCTCACCTGTCTCTCTCTCTGCCTCTCACCTGTCTCTCTCTCTGCCTCTCACCTGTCTCTCTCTCTGCCTCTCATCTGTCTCTCTCTCACCTGTCTCATCTGTCTGTCTCTCTCTCTGCCTCTCGTCTGTCTCTCTCTCTGCCTCTCATCTGTCTCTCTCTCTGCCTCTCACCTGTCTCTCTCTCTGCCTCTCACCTGTCTCTCTCTCTGCCTCTCATCTGTCTCTCTCTCACCTGTCTCATCTGTCTGTCTCTCTCTCTGCCTCTCTCTCTCTCTCTCTCTCTGCCTCTCACCTGTCTCTCTCTCTGCCTCTCACCTGTCTCTCTCTCTGCCTCTCATCTGTCTCTCTCTGCCTCTCATCTGTCTGTTTCTCTCTCTGCCTCTCACCTGTCTCTCTCTCTGCCTCTCATCTGTCTCTCTCTCACCTGTCTCATCTGTCTGTCTCTCTCTCTGTCTCTCTCTCTCTCTCTCTGCCTCTCACCTGTCTCTCTCTCTGCCTCTCACCTGTCTCTCTCTCTGCCTCTCATCTGTCTCTCTCTCTGCCTCTCATCTGTCTGTTTCTCTCTCTGCCTCTCATCTGTCTCTCTCTCTGCCTCTCTCTCTCTCTCTCTCTCACCTGTCTCATCTGTCTGTCTCTCTCTCTGCCTCTCACCTGTCTCTCTCTCTGCCTCTCACCTGTCTCTCTCTCTGCCTCTCACCTGTCTCTCTCTCTCTACCTCTCACCTGTCTCTCTCTCTGCCTCTCACCTGTCTCTCTCTCTGCTTCTCATCTGTTTCTCTCTCTGCCTCTCATCTGTCTCTATCTCTGCCTCTCTCTCTGTCTGTTTCTCTCTCTGCCTCTCATCTGTCTCTCTCTCTGCCTCTCTCTCTGTCTGTTTCTCTCTCTACCTCTCACCTGTCTCTCTCTC
Organism: Oncorhynchus gorbuscha; assembly: GCF_021184085.1. Classification (NCBI taxonomy): domain Eukaryota; kingdom Metazoa; phylum Chordata; class Actinopteri; order Salmoniformes; family Salmonidae; genus Oncorhynchus; species Oncorhynchus gorbuscha. The sequence continues at coordinate 444,621 of NW_025745294.1, read as the reverse complement.
TGCCTCTCATCTGTCTCTCTCTCTGTCTGTTTCTCTCTCTACCTCTCATCTGTTTCTCTCTCTGCCTCTCATCTGTCTCTCTCTCTGCCTCTCTCTCTGTCTGTTTCTCTCTCTGCCTCTCATCTGTCTCTATCTCTGCCTCTCTCTCTGTCTGTTTCTCTCTCTACCTCTCATCTGTTTCTCTCTCTGCCTCTCATCTGTCTCTCTCTCTGCCTCTCTCTCTGTCTGTTTCTCTCTCTGCCTCTCATCTGTCTCTCTCTCTGCCTCTCTCTCTGTCTGTTTCTCTCTCTACCTCTCACCTGTTTCTCTCTCTGCCTCTCATCTGTCTCTCTCTCTGCCTCTCTCTCTGTCTGTTTCTCTCTCTACCTCTCACCTGTCTCTCTCTCTGCCTCTCACCTGTCTCTCTCTCTGCCTCTCTCTCTGTCTGTTTCTCTCTCTGCCTCTCATCTGTCTCTCTCTCTGCCTCTCTCTCTGTCTGTTTCTCTCTCTACCTCTCACCTGTCTCTCTCTCTGCCTCTCACCTGTCTCTCTCTCTGCCTCTCATCTGTTTCTCTCTCTGCCTCTCATCTGTCTCTCTCTCTGCCTCTCTCTCTCTCACCTGTCTCATATGTCTGTCTCTCTCTCTGCCTCTCTGCCTCTCATCTGTCTCTCTCTCTGCCTCTCTCTCTCTCTCTCTCTCTCTCACCTGTCTCATCTGTCTGTCTCTCTCTCTCTCTCTGCCTCTCTCTCTCTCTCTGTCTCTCTCTCTGCCTCTCTCTCTCTCTCTGTCTCTCTCTCCTCTCTCTCTCTGCCTCTCTCTCTGCCTCTCTCTCTGCCTCTCTCTCTCTGCCTCTCTCTCTCTCTGCCTCTCTCTCTCTCTCTGCTTCTCTCTCTCTGCTTCTCTCTCTCTGCCTCTCTCTCATCTGTCTCTCTCTCATCTGTCTCTCTCTCATCTGCCTCTCTCTCTGCCTCTCTCTCATCTGTCTCTCTCTCATCTGTCTCTCTCTCTCTCTGATCTGTCTCTCTCAACTTCAATGTAACTGTTTTTATTGTCATGGAAAACATATGTTTACATTGCCAAAGCAAGTGAAATAAATCATATACAAAAGTGAAATAAACAATAAAAAATGAACAGTAAACATTACACTCACAAGTTCCAAAGGAATAAAGACATTTCAGACATCTTTATACAGAGTTGTAATGATGTGCAAATAGTACAAAAACTGCTTGCCCTTTTCTTGTGGCAACAGGTCACACATCTTGCTACTGTGATGTCACACGGTGGTATTTCACCCTATAGATCACTTCCTTTTAGGTGGTTGTAGATTTTAGTGGGTATCGGCCTAATTCTGCTCTGCGTGCATTATTTGGTGTTTTACGTTGTACACTGAGGATATTTTTGCAGAATTTTGCATGTAGTCTCAAAAAATTTTTTGTTTGTCCCATTTTGTGAGGTCTTGGTTGGTGAGCGGACCCCAGACCTCACAACCATAAAGGACAATGGACTCTATGACTGATTAAAGTATTTTTAGCCAGATATTAATTGGCATGTCAAATTTTATGTTCCTTTTGATGGTGTAGAAGACCCTTCTTGCCTTGTCTCTCAGATCGTTCACAGCTTTGTGGAAGTTACCTGTGATGCTGATGTTTAGGCCGAGGTTTGTATAGTTTTTCATGTGTTCTCGGGAAATGGTGTCTAGATGGAATTTGTATTTCTCGTCCTGGTGACTGGACCTCTTTTGGAACACCATTATTTTTGTCTTACTGAGATTTACTGTCAGGGCCCAGGTCTGACAGAATCTGTGCATAAGATCTAGGTGCTGCTGTAGGCTTTCCTTGGTTGGTGACAGATCTAGGTGCTGCTGTAGGCTTTCCTTGGTTGGTGACAGATCTAGGTGCTGCTGTAGGCTTTCCTTGGTTGGTGACAGATCTAGGTGCTGCTGTAGGCTTTCCTTGGTTGGTGACAGATCTAGGTGCTGCTGTAGGCTTTCCTTGGTTGGTGACAGATCTAGGTGCTGCTGTAGGCTTTCCTTGGTTGGTGACAGATCTAGGTGCTGCTGTAGGCTTTCCTTGGTTGGTGACAGATCTAGGTGCTGCTGTAGGCTTTCCTTGGTTGGTGACAGATCTAGGTGCTGCTGTAGGCTTTCCTTGGTTGGTGACAGATCTAGGTGCTGCTGTAGGCTTTCCTTGGTTGGTGACAGATCTAGGTGCTGCTGTAGGCTTTCCTTGGTTGGTGACAGATCTAGGTGCTGCTGTAGGCTTTCCTTGGTTGGTGACAGATCTAGGTGCTGCTGTAGGCTTTCCTTGGTTGGTGACAGATCTAGGTGCTGCTGTAGGCTTTCCTTGGTTGGTGACAGATCTAGGTGCTGCTGTAGGCTTTCCTTGGTTGTGGATGGAAGCACCAGATCATCAGCAGACATTTGACTTCAGATTCTAGAAGGGTGAAGCCGGGTGCTGCAGACTGTTCTAGTGCCCTCGCAAATTCATTGATATATATGTTGAAGAGGGTGGGGCTTAAGCTGCATCCCTGTCTCACCCCCCGACCCTGTGGAAGGAAATGTGTGTGTGTTGCCATAGTGAAGGCGTAGACTCAGGTTTTATGGGTCTCTATGTTTTTGGTTGGACAAATTTCTTAATTTCTTTCGTAGGTTTTTGCGTTCTTCATCAAACCATTTGTCATTTTTGTTAATTGTCTAAGGTCTTGACATGTTTAGATTTGATAGGGAAGCTGAGAGGTCAAATATACTGTTTAGGTTTTCTACTGCCAAGTTTACACCTTCACTATTACAGTGGAACATTTTGTCCAGGAAGTTGTGATCTGATAGGGGTGTCAGTGGACTGATCAGGAAGACCACAGGTAGCCAGGTGTAATCTGTCTTTCTCTTTACAGATCAGGAAGACCACAGGTAGCCAGGTGTAATCTGTCTTTCTCTTTACAGATCAGGAAGACCACAGGTAGCCAGGTGTAATCTGTCTTTCTCTTTACAGATCAGGAAGACCACATAGCCAGGTGTAATCTGTCTTTCTCTTTACAGATCAGGAAGACCACAGGTAGCCAGGTGTAATCTGTCTTTCTCTTTACAGATCAGGAAGACCACAGGTAGCCAGGTGTAATCTGTCTTTCTCTTTACAGATCAGGAAGACCACAGGTAGCCAGGTGTAATCTGTCTTTCTCTTTACAGATCAGGAAGACCACAGGTAGCCAGGTGTAATCTGTCTTTCTCTTTACAGATCAGGAAGACCACAGGTAGCCAGGTGTAATCTGTCTTTCTCTTTACAGATCAGGAAGACCACAGGTAGCCAGGTGTAATCTGTCTTTCTCTTTACAGATCAGGAAGACCACAGGTAGCCAGGTGTAATGTGTCTTTCTCTTTACAGATCAGGAAGACCACAGGTAGCCAGGTGTAATCTGTCTTTCTCTTTACAGATCAGGAAGACCACAGGTAGCCAGGTGTAATCTGTCTTTCTCTTTACAGATCAGGAAGACCACAGGTAGCCAGGTGTAATCTGTCTGTCTCTCTCTCTCTCTTTCTCTTTACAGATCAGGAAGACCACAGGCAGCCAGGTGTAATCTGTCTTTCTCTTTACAGATCAGGAAGACCACAGGTAGCCAGGTGTAATCTGTCTTTCTCTTTACAGATCAGGTAGCCAGGTGTAATCTGTCTTTCTCTTTACAGATCAGGAAGACCACAGGTAGCCAGGTGTAATCTGTCTTTCTCTTTACAGATCAGGAAGACCACAGGTAGCCAGGTGTAATCTCTCTTTCTCTTTACAGATCAGGAAGACCACAGGCAGCCAGGTGTAATCTGTCTCTCTCTCTCTCTCTCTCTCTCTCTCTCTCTCTCTCTCTCTCTCTCTCTTTCTCTCTCTCTTTCTCTTCACAGATCAGGAAGACCACAGCCAGCCAGGTGTAATCTGTCATTCTCTCTCTCTCTCTCTTTCTCTTCACAGATCAGGAAGACCACAGCCAGCCAGGTGTAATCTGTCATTCTCTCTCTCTCTCTCTCTCTTTACAGATCAGGAAGACCACAGCCAGCCAGGTGTAATCTGTCTCTCTCTCTCTCCCTCTCTTTCTCTTCACAGATCAGGAAGACCACAGGCAGCCAGGTGTAATCTGTCTCTCTCTCTCTCTCTCTCTCTCTCTCTCTCTCTCTCTCTCTCTCTCTCTCTCTCTCTCTCTCTCTCTCTCTCTCTCTTCACAGATCAGGAAGACCACAGCCAGCCAGGTGTACGAGATGCTGCTGACCTACGACGACGTCATCGAACCTGACGTGATGGATGATGTCATGACGTCGCTGAGTGACACCAACTGGTCAGTGGAATCAGGAGACAGGAACTCAATTAGTCCACAGCGCTGAGTGACACCAACTGGTCAGTGGAATCAGGAGACAGGAACTCAATTAGTCCACAGCGCTGAGTGACACCACCCAGGTGTCCAGTGGAATCACCCCCGGTCACTAAGTTAACATGGGAACCCAATCTATCCACACCGCTGGTCACTAAGTTAACATGGTGTACCCAGGTGTCCATGTATCAACACCCCGGTCACTAAGTTAACATGGTGTAAAGGCCCCCTCTATCCTACACCCCCGGTCACTAAGTTAACATGGTGTAACAGGGTCTAAGCCCCCCTCTATCCTACACCCCGGTCACTAAGTTAACAGGGTCTAAGCCCCCTCTATCCTACACCCCGGTCACTAAGTTAACATGGTGTAACAGGGTCTAAGCCCCCCTCTATCCTACACCCCCGGTCACTAAGTTAACATGGTCACAGCATTTTCTAGAGGAGTCAGTCCTACTGTAGGGTCAGTCCTTCTGTAGGGTCAGTGTTACTGTAGGGTCAGTGTTACTGTAGGGTCAGTGTTACTGTAGTGTCAGTGTTACTGTAGTGTCAGTGTTACTGTAGGGTCAGTGTTACTGTAGGGTCAGTGTTACTGTAGGGTCAGTAGGGTCAGTCCTACTCTAGGGTCAGTCCTACTGTAGGGTCGGTTCTACTGTAGGGTCGGTTCTACTGTAGGGTCGGTTCTACTGTAGGGTCAGTCCTACTGTAGGGTCAGTGTTACTGTAGGGTCAGTGTTACTGTAGGGTCGGTCCTACTGTAGGGTCAGTCCTACTGTAGGGTCATAGATACTGTAGTGTCAGTCCTACTGTAGGGTCATAGATACTGTAGGGTCAGTCCTACTGTAGGGTCAGTGTTACTGTAGGGTCAGTCCTACTGTAGGGTCAGTCCTACTGTAGGGTCAGTCCTACTGTAGGGTCAGTGTTACTGTAGGGTCAGTTCTACTGTAGGGTCGGTCCTACTGTAGGGTCAGTAGGGTCAGTCCTACTCTAGGGTCAGTCCTACTCTAGGGTCAGTCCTACTCTAGGGTCAGTCCTACTGTAGGGTCAGTCCTACTGTAGGGTCATAGATACTGTAGTGTCAGTCCTACTGTAGGGTCATAGATACAGTAGGGTCAGTCCTACTGTAGGGTCAGTCCTACTGTAGGGTCAGTCCTACTGTAGGGTCAGTCCTACTGTAGGGTCAGTCCTACTGTAGGGTCAGTCCTACTCTAGGGTCAGTCCTACTGTAGGGTCAGTAGGGTCAGTCCTACTGTAGGGTCAGTAGGGTCAGTCCTACTGTAGGGTCAGTAGGGTCAGTCCTACTGTAGGGTCAGTAGGGTCAGTCCTACTGTAGGGTCAGTAGGGTCAGTCCTACTCTAGGGTCAGTCCTACTCTAGGGTCAGTCCTACTCTAGGGTCGGTTCTACTGTAGGGTCGGTCCTGCTGTATGGGTCAGTAGGGTCAGTAGGGTCAGTCCTGCTGTAGGGTCAGTCCTGCTGTAGGGTCAGTAGGGTCAGTCCTGCTGTAGGGTCAGTAGGGTCAGTCCTACTGTAGGGTCAGTCCTACTATAGGGTCAGTAGGGTCAGTCCTGCTGTAGGGTCAGTCCTACTATAGGGTCAGTAGGGTCAGTCCTGCTGTAGGGTCAGTCCTGCTGTAGGGTCAGTAGGGTCAGTCCTGCTGTAGGGTCAGTAGGGTCAGTCCTATTGTAGGGTCAGTAGGGTCAGTCCTGCTGTAGGGTCAGTCCTACTATAGGGTCAGTAGGGTCAGTCCTGCTGTAGGTTCAGTCCTGCTGTAGGGTCAGTAGGGTCAGTCCTGCTGTAGGGTCAGTAGGGTCAGTCCTATTGTAGGGTCAGTAGGGTCAGTCCTACTGTAGGGTCAGTAGGGTCAGTCCTACTATAGGGTCAGTAGGATCAGTCCTACTGTAGGGTCAGTAGGGTCAGTCCTACTGTAGGGTCAGTCCTACTGTAGGGTCAGTAGGGTCAGTAGGCTCAGTTCTACTGTAGGGTCAGTCCTACTGTAGCGTCAGTCCTACTGTAGCGTCAGTCCTACTGTAGGGTCAGTGTTACTGTAGGGTCAGTCTGTCGTCTTCACGTTGTCCTCTCTGTATCCTCTGGTTTTAGGGAGGAGGACGTCGCCACGGTGAGGACCCACAGAAACCAGCTCTGTGATTGGCTAGGAGTACAGAAGCCCCAGCTCGTTGCCAAGGTAACCATTTTGAGAACTGCTAATCAAAAAATCGTCGGTGTGTTTTTTTTGCGCGTGTGGATGGATGAATCAATGATTGAATACTTTATTAGCCTAAAGAAAACAGATGTCTGGTCCTTTATGCCGTAAGTCAGGTGCTGCTGCAGGTTGCAGAATAACATTCATATCAGGGTTGTGATATAAAGAGGCTTGTCTGTCTGTTAGTGAGGTTGACTGTTCCTCATTAGACCCAGATGCTTGCCTTTCCTCTGCCTGCCAAACCTTCATTCACTTTACTATGGAATTAGTCGAGAACGAGGTCTGCTCCGATAAGAGAAAACCTTTCAAAGATATGACCTTCGACTATTTATCAGAGTAAGGACTTGATTTAGTTTGTCTATGAAAATAAACGACAATATTATCCACTTTTAGCTCCTTGACACACGTGATTAACTTCAATATTGTACTTATTCTCGTTCTTCTTTTTTTTACTCTGTTTTGTTCCATAGGGTTCTGTCCAGTAGGCCCGGGGGAAACTATTCTCAGTAGGAACTGAAGAACTGTAGCACAGGATCCTTCAGGATGGCATTCTGTGTGACGCATCACAAAGTACAGCCGCACTTCTAAAAGGTCACAGCCTTCAGTGATGTTCCAAGACCCACACACTTTGCTGCACTACATTCTAATTGGTGTGCTAGTATGGTCATGAAATGTATGGTCGTCTGGGATTCGTCTGTCTGTCTCTGTGTCTGTCGACTGAAAAAGTTTTTAAAAAGAACAAAAACAATCTGTCAATAAACAAACAGAAACTGCATCATGATTTTCCCGTTTCCAATTTATTCACTTTTTTTTTAGAGGAAAAGATTGAGAAACACTGTCATGGCAGATTTAAGGAGAGAGGAGGGAGACCAGGAAAATAGGATGAGGAATGAAGGAGAGAGGAGGGAGACCAGGAAAATAGGATGAGGAATGAAAGAGAGAGAGGAGGGAGACCAGGAAAATAGGATGAGGAATGAAAGAGAGAGAGGAGGGAGACCAGGAAAATAGGATGAGGAATGAAGGAGAGAGAGGAGGGAGACCAGGAAAATAGGATGAGGAATGAAAGAGAGAGAGGAGGGAGACCAGGAAAATAGGATGAGGAATGAAGGAGAGAGAGGAGGGAGACCAGGAAAATAGGATGAGGAATGAAAGAGAGAGAGGAGGGAGACCAGGAAAATAGGATGAGGAATGAAAGAGAGGGAGGAGGGAGACCAGGAAAATAGGATGAGGAATGAAAGAGAGAGAGGAGGGAGACCAGGAAAATAGGATGAGGAATGAAGGAGAGAGAGGAGGGAGACCAGGAAAATAGGATGAGGAATGAAAGCGAGAGAGGAGGGAGACCAGGAAAATAGGATGAGGAATGAAGAGAGAGAGGAGGGAGACCAGGAAAATAGGATGAGGAATGAAGGAGAGAGGAGGGAGACCAAGGAAAATAGGATGAGGAATGAAGAGAGGAGGGAGACCAGGAAAATAGGATGAGGAATGAAGGAGAGAGAGGAGGGAGACCAGGAAAATAGGATGAGGAATGAAAAGAGAGGAGGAGAACCAGGAAAATAGGATGAGGAATGAAAAGAGGGAGGAGAGGAACAAGAAAATAGGATGAGGAATGAAGAGAGGGAGGGAACAAGAATATAGGATGAGGAATGAAAGAGAGAGAGGGAGACAAGAATATAGGATGAGGAATGAAAAGAGAGAGGAGGGAGACCAGGAAAATAGGATGAGGAATGAAAGAGAGGGAGAACAAGAATATAGGATGAGGAATGAAAGAGAGGAGGGAGAACAAGAATATAGGATGAGGAATGAAAAAGGAGGGAGAACAAGAATATAGGATGAGGAATGAAAAAGGAGGGAGAACAAGAATATAGGATGAGGAATGAAAAAGGAGGGAGAACAAGAATATAGGATGAGGAATGAAAGAAAGAGGAGGGAGAACAAGAATATAGGATGAGGAATGAAAAGAGGAGGGAGAACAAGAATATAGGATGAGGAATGAAAGAGGAGGGAGAACAAGAATATAGGATGAGGAATGAAAGAGGAGGGAGAACAAGAATATAGGATGAGGAATGAAAGAGAGAACGAATATATGATGAGGAATGAAAGAGAGAACGAATATATGATGAGGAATGAAAGAGAGAACGAATATATGATGAGGAATGAAAGAGAGAGTACAAGAATATAGGATGAGGAATGAAAGAGAGAGGGAGAACAAGAATATAGGAGGATGAGGAATGAAAGGAGGAGGAGAACAAGAATATAGGATGAGGAGGGAGGGAGAGAGAACAAGAATATAGGATGAGGAGGGAGGGAGAGAGAACAAGAATATAGGATGAGGAGGGAGGGAGAGAGAACAAGAATATAGGATGAGGAGGGAGAGGACAAGAATAAAGGATGAGGAGGGAGGGAGAGGACAAGAATATAGGATGAGGAGGGAGGGAGAGGACAAGAATATAGGATGAGGAGGGACGGAGAGAACAAGAATATAGGATGAGGAGGGACGGAGAGAACAAGAATATAGGATGAGGAGGGAGGGAGAGGACAAGAATATAGGATGAGGAGGGACGGAGAGAACAAGAATATAGGATGAGGAGGGACGGAGAGAACAAGAATATAGGATGAGGAGGGAGGGAGAGGACAAGAATATAGGATGAGGAGGGACGGAGAGAACAAGAATATAGGATGAGGAGGGAGGGAGAGGAGATCCTAATAAAAAGAAAGTCTTTCAGCAGCCTTGCATTTCTGAGATAGCAGGGTGAGAGGGAATTTGCCTGTCAGCACATTTGATAGTGAGAATCTCTTCTCCCCCCCACTCTATCCCTCTCCCTTCTCCCCCCCCCCCCCTCCCCTCTCCCTTCCCCCCCCCCCTCTATCCCCCTCCCGTCTCCCCCCCTATCCCCCCTCCCCCCCCGTCTCCCCCCCTCCCCCTCTCCCTTCTCTCCCACCCTGTCTCCTCTATCCCCCTCCCGTCTCCCCCCCCTCTATCCCCCCCCCCTCTCCCCCCCTCCCCCCCCTCTCCCTTCTCTCCCACCCTGTCTCCTCTATCCCCCTCCCGTCTCCCCCTCTATCCCCCTCCCGTCTCCCCCCCCTCTATCCCCCTCCCTTCTCTCCCACCCTGTCTCCTCTATCCCCCTCCCGTCTCCCCCCTCTATCCCCCCCCTCCCGTCTCCCCCCTCCCCCTCTCCCTTCTCTCCCACCCTGTCTCCTCTATCCCCCTCCCGTCTCCCCCTCTATCCCTCTCCCTTCTCCCCCTTCCCCCTCTCCGTTCTCCCCCTCTATCCCCCTCCCTTCTCTCCCACCCTGTCTCCTCTATCCCCCTCCCGTCTCCCCCCTCTATCCCCCTCCCTTCTCTCCCACCCTGTCTCCTCTATCCCCCTCCCGTCTCCCCCCTCTATCCCCCTCCCGTCTCCCCCCCCCCCCTCTCCCGTCTCTCCCACCCTGTCTCCTCTATCCCCCTCCCTTCTCTCCCACCCTGTCTCCTCTATCCCCCTCCCGTCCCCCCCTCTATCCCCCCTCCCGTCTAGCAAAACAACCCCCCCCCCCTCTCCCTTCTCTCCCACCCTGTCTCCTCTATCCCCCCCCCCGTCTCCCCCCTCTATCCCCCCTCCCGTCCCCCTCCCCCCCTCAGCCGGCCTCCGTTCCTCCCGTCTCTCCCACCCTGTCTCCTCTACTCTGACATGCTACACATTCCGTAGTAGAGCAGTGATAATACCCCTTAAATACCCATTAAATCTGTACCTTCTGTCATCCAATCTGAGCCTGGCCAGCTGTAGACACGAGGAGTTTTTCCTCGTTTCAACTGACAGGGACATGGAGTTTTCCCTCTGCTTATAGTTTCAACTGACAGGGACATGGAGTTTTCCCTCTGCTTATAGTTTCAACTGACAGGGACATGGAGTTTTCCCTCTCCTTATAGTTTCAACTGACAGGGACATGGAGTTTTCCCTCTGCTTATAGTTTCAACTGACAGGGACATGGAGTTTTCCCTCTCCTTATAGTTTCAACTGACAGGGACATGGAGTTTTCCCTCTGCTTATAGTTTCAACTGACAGGGACATGGAGTTTTCCCTCTCCTTATAGTTTCAACTGACAGGGACATGGAGTTTTCCCTCTGCTTATAGTTTCAACTGACAGGGACATGGAGTTTTCCCTCTGCTTATAGTTTCAACTGACAGGGACATGGAGTTTTCCCTCTGCTTATAGTTTCAACTGACAGGGACATGGAGTTTTCCCTCTGTGTTTATAGTTTCAACTGACAGGGACATGGAGTTTTCCCTCTGCTTATAGTTTCAACTGACAGGGACATGGAGTTTTCCCTCTGCTTAAAGTTTCAACTGACAGGGACATGGAGTTTTCCCTCTGTGTTTATAGTTTCAACTGACAGGGACATGGAGTTTTCCCTCTGTGCTTATAGTTTCAACTGACAGGGACATGGAGTTTTCCCTCTGTGCTTATAGTTTCATCACTGACAGGGACATGGAGTTTTCCCTCTGCCTAACTGACAGGGACATGGAGTTTTCCCTTCTGTGCTTATAGTTTCAACTGACAGGGACATGGAGTTTTCCCTCTGTCCATTCTTATAGTTTCAACTGACAGGGACATGGAGTTTTCCCTCTGCCTAACTGACAGGGACATTGAGTGAGCTTTGTGCACTACTAGCAAACCAACAGCAGTTACTTGTTGTGACAGGCTGCTCATGATTGTTTTTAACCCAGGTTCTCTACCTGTGGAGGTTACATCACCAAATCAGGCTCTGTTCTTCATGATGTGTGAGTCATTTAGAGTCCAGGGTCCGTTCCTTTCATGATGGTCATCAGTAACCAGTGAGGTGTCCAGTTCCTCTTCATGATGGTCATCAGTAACCATGAGTGAGGTGTCCAGTCATTTCATGATGTGTCATCAGTAACCAGTGAGGTGTCCAGCCTCCGCCTTTGACTCCATTCAGTCCATCAGTAACCAGTTGTCCATCTGCTGTCTTTTTGTCATCAGTAACCAGTGAGGTATCTAGGTACTTGTTGTGTCATCAGTAACCAGTGGCTGCCAGCCGGCCTTTCCTCTTCTTTGAACGCTAGCTGTCCTTCCGTTCCTCTTCATGAAACAACAAACAGAATGTTTCTTTGATCATGTAATTTGATTTGGGTTTTAGGACATTTTGTCCATTTTGGTAGTGAGGTGTCCAGCCGGCCTCCGTTCCTCTTCATGATGTGTCATCAGTAACCAGTGAGGTGTCCAGCCGGCCTCCGTTCCTCTTCATGATGTGTCATCAGTAACCAGTGAGGTGTCCAGCCGGCCTCCGTTCCTCTTCATGATGTGTCATCAGTAACCAGTGAGGTGTCCAGCCGGCCTCCGTTCCTCTTCATGATGTGTCATCAGTAACCAGTGAGGTGTCCAGCCGGCCTCCGTTCCTCTTCATGATGTGTCATCAGTAACCAGTGAGGTGTCCAGCCGGCCTCCGTTCCTCTTCATGATGTGTCATCATTAACCAGTGAGGTGTCCAGCCGGCCTCCGTTCCTCTTCATGATGTCTCATCAGTAACCATTAACCAGTGAGGTGTCCAGCCGGCCTCCGTTCCTCTTCATGATGTGTCATCAGTAACCAGTGAGGTGTCCAGCCGGCCTCCGTTCCTCTTCATGATGTGTCATCAGTAACCAGTGAGGTGTCCAGCCGGCCTCCGTTCCTCTTCATGATGTGTCATCAGTAACCAGTGAGGTGTCCAGCCGGCCTCCGTTCCTCTTCATGATGTGTCATCAGTAACCAGTGAGGTGTCCAGCCGGCCTCCGTTCCTCTTCATGATGTGTCATCAGTAACCAGTGAGGTGTCCAGCCGGCCTCCGTTCCTCTTCATGATGTGTCATCAGTAACCAGTGAGGTGTCCAGCCGGCCTCCGTTCCTCTTCATGATGTGTCATCAGTAACCAGTGAGGTGTCCAGCCGGCCTCCGTTCCTCTTCATGATGTGTCATCAGTAACCAGTGAGGTGTCCAGCCGGCCTCCGTTCCTCTTCATGATGTGTCATCAGTAACCAGTGAGGTGTCCAGCCGGCCTCCGTTCCTCTTCATGATGTGTCATCAGTAACCAGTGAGGTGTCCAGCCGGCCTCCGTTCCTCTTCATGATGTGTCATCAGTAACCAGTGAGGTGTCCAGCCGGCCTCCGTTCCTCTTCATTCCTCTTCATGTCCAGCCGTGTCTCTTCATGATGTGTCATCAGTAACCAGTGAGGTGTCCAGCCGGCCTCCGTTCCTCTTCATGATGTGTCATCAGTAACCAGTGAGGTGTCCAGCCGGCCTCCGTTCCTCTTCATGATGTGTCTAGTGTCCAGCCGGCCTCATCAGTGTCATAACCAGTGAGGTGTCCAGCCGGCCTCCGTTCCTCTTCATGATGTCTCATCAGTAACCAGTGAGGTGTCCAGCCGGCCTCCGTTCCTCTTCATGATGTGTCATCATTAACCAGTGAGGTGTCCAGCCGGCCTCAGTTCCTCTTCATGATGTGTCATCAGTAACCAGTGAGGTGTCCAGCCGGCCTCCGTTCCCTCATGATGTGTCATTAACCAGTGAGGTGTCCAGCCGGCCTCCGTTCCTCTTCATGATGTGTCATCAGTAACCAGTGAGGTGTCCAGCCGGCCTCCGTTCCTCTTCATGATGTGTCATCAGTAACCAGTGAGTGTCCAGCCGGCCTCCGTTCCTCTTCATGATGTGTCATCAGTAACCAGTGTCCAGCCGGCCTCCGTTCCTCTTCATGATGTGTCATCAGTAACCAGTGAGGTGTCCAGCCGCCTCCGTTCCTCTTCATGATGTGTCATCAGTAACCAGTGAGGTGTCCAGCCGGGTTCCTCTTCATGATGTGTCATCAGTAACCAGTGAGTGTCCAGCCGGCCTCCGTTCCTCCAGATGTGTCATCCGGTTCCTCAGTAACCAGTGAGGTGTCCAGCCGGCCTCCGTTCCTCTTCATGATGTGTCATCAGTAACCAGTGAGGTGTCCAGCCGGCCTCCGTTCCTCTTCATGATGTGTCATCAGTAACCAGTGAGGTGTCCAGCCGGCCTCCGTTCCTCTTCATGAGTAACCAGTGAGGTGTCCAGCCGGCCTCCGTTCCTCTTCATGATGTGTCATCAGTAACCAGTGAGGTGTCCAGCCGGCCTCCGTTCCTCTTCATGATGTGTCATCAGTAACCAGTGAGGTGTCCAGCCGGCCTCCGTTCCTCTTCATGATGTGTCAGTAACCATTAACCAGTGAGGTGTCCAGCCGGCCTCCATTCCTCTTCATGATGTGTCATCAGTAACCAGTGAGGTGTCCAGCCGGCCTCTTCATGATGTGTCATCAGTAACCAGTGAGGTGTCCAGCCGGCCTCCGTTCCTCTTCATGATGTGTCATCAGTAACCAGTGAGGTGTCCAGCTTCATGATGGTCCTCAGTAACCAGTGAGGTGTCCAGCCGGCCTCCGTTCCTCTTCATGATGTGTCATCAGTAACCAGTGAGGTGTCCAGCCGGCCTCCGTTCCTCTTCATGATGTGTCATCAGTAACCAGTGAGGTGTCCAGCCGGCCTCCGTTCCTCTTCATGATGTGTCATCAGTAACCAGTGAGGTGTCCAGCCGGCCTCCGTTCCTCTTCATGATGTCATCAGTAACCAGTGAGGTGTCCAGCCGGCCTCCGTTCCTCTTCATGATGTGTCATCAGTAACCAGTGAGGTGTCCAGCCGGCCTCCGCCTCATGATGTGTCATCAGTAACCAGTGAGGTGTCCAGCCGGCCTCCGTTCCTCTTCATGATGTGTCATCAGTAACCAGTGAGGTGTCCAGCCGGTCTCCAGTAACCGTTCCTCTTCATGACGTGTCATCAGTAACCATTAACCAGTGAGGTGTCCAGCCGGCCTCCATTCCTCTTCATGATGTGTCATCAGTAACCAGTGAGGTGTCCAGCCGGCCTCAGTAACCAGTGAGGTGTCCAGCCGGCCTCAGTAACCAGTGAGGTGTCCAGCCGGCCTCAGTAACCAGTGAGGTGTCCAGCAGGCCTCAGTAACCAGTGAGTTGTTTACCCTCAGACAGCCACTAAAGAAGTAGTCATTTAGTCTTTCGTTGTCAGTTTGGGTTCCATGCCTGTTTGCCCTGGTTAATTACGTCCTCTCTGCTTGGCCGGTAGAGGTCAGGGGTTAGACGGGATGACCTGTGACCTTCCTCTGGCCCCTCTGAGTAGTGTCTAGGGGGGTAGCTTGGTAGAACGTCAACATCCCAAGCCTTCAGTATAGAATATACCCAGTGGTGAGGATAATGGTCAGCCGTGGGTACAGCTGGGCTGGAAGGCATGTCTGGGAGTGTTCCACCCCTCCACCGTGTGTGTGTGTGTGTGTGTGTGTGTGTGTGTGTGTGTGTGTGTGTGTGTGTGTGTGTGTGTGTGTGTGTGTGTGTGTGTGTGTGTGTGTGTGTGTGTGTGTGTGTGTGTGTGTGTGTGTGTGTGTGTGTGTGTGTGTGTGCGTGTGTTTCCCTGTGCAGCTCTACTTTCCCTGGGCTCAGCCATTCTCTCCCCAGCTGACTGTTCAGCTGTCACTAGCACTTGTCCTCTGACGAACTGTTGTCACAACACACACACTAATGCTCCACACCACACCACACACACACTACTGCCAAAACACCTAATGGTTACACATGGACACAACACACACACACTAATGCTCCACACCACACCACACACACACTAATGCTCCACACCACACACACACTAATGCTCCACACCACACACACACACTAATGCTCCACACCACACCACACACACACACTAATGCTCCACACCACACCACACACACACACTAATGCTCCACACCACACCACACACACACACTAATGCTCCACACCACACCACACACACACACTAATGCTCCACACCACACACACACTAATGCTCCACACCACACCACACACACACACTAATGCTCCACAACACACACACACTAATGCTCCACACCACACACACACTAATGCTCCACACCACACAACACACACACACTAATGCTCCACACCACACACACACTAATGCTCCACACCACACAACACACACACACTAATGCTCCACACCACACACACACACTAATGCTCCACACCACACCACACACACACACTAATGCTCCACACCACACCACACACACTAATGCTCCACACCACACCACACACACACACACACTAATGCTCCACACCACACACACACTAATACTCCACACACACATTTACATTTACATTTACATTTAAGTCATTTAGCAGACGCTCTTATCCAGAGCGACTTACAAATTGGTGCATTCACCTTATGACATCCAGTGGAACAGTCACTTTACAATAGTGCATCTAAATCTTAAAGGGGGGTGAGAGGGATTACTTATCCTATCCTAGGTATTCCTTAAAGAGGTGGGGTTTCAGGTGTCTCCGGAAGGTGGTGATTGACTCCGCTGTCCTGGCGTCGTGAGGGAGTTTGTTCCACCATCGGGGGGCCAGAGCAGCGAACAGTTTTGACTGGGCTGAGCGGGAGCTGTACGTCCTCAGTGGTAGGGAGGCGAGCAGGCCAGAGGTGGATGAACGCAGTGCCCTTGTTTGGGTGTAGGGCCTGATCAGAGCCTGGAGGTACTGAGGTGCCGTTCCCCTCACAGCTCCGTAGGCAAGCACCATGGTCTTGTAGGGGATGCGAGCTTCAACTGGAAGCCAGTGGAGAGAACGGAGGAGCGGGGTGACGTGAGAGAACTTGGGAAGGTTGAACACCAGACGGGCTGCGGCGTTCTGGATGAGTTGAAGGGGTTTAATGGCACAGGCAGGGAGCCCAGCCAACAGCGAGTTGCAGTAATCCAGACGGGAGATGACAAGTGCCTGGATTAGGACCTGCGCCGCTTCCTGTGTGAGGCAGGGTCGTACTCTGCGGATGTTGTAGAGCATGAACCTACAGGAACGGGCCACCGCCTTGATGTTGGTTGAGAACGACAGGGTGTTGTCCAGGATCACGCCAAGGTTCTTAGCGCTCTGGGAGGAGGACACAATGGAGTTGTCAACCGTGATGGCGAGATCATGGAACGGGCAGTCCTTCCCCGGGAGGAAGAGCAGCTCCGTCTTGCCGAGGTTCAGCTTGAGGTGGTGATCCGTCATCCACACTGATATGTCTGCCAGACATGCAGAGATGCGATTCGCCACCTGGTCATCAGAAGGGGGAAAGGAGAAGATTAATTGTGTGTCGTCTGCATAGCAATGATAGGAGAGACCATGTGAGGTTATAACAGAGCCAAGTGACTTGGTGTATAGCGAGAATAGGAGAGGGCCTAGAACAGAGCCCTGGGGGACACCAGTGGTGAGAGCGCGTGGTGAGGAGACAGATTCTCGCCACGCCACCTGGTAGGAGCGACCTGTCAGGTAGGACGCAATCCAAGCGTGGGCCGCGCCGGAGATGCCCGACTCGGAGAGGGTGGAGAGGAGGATCTGATGGTTCACAGTATCGAAGGCAGCCGATAGATCTAGAAGGATGAGAGCAGAGGAGAGAGAGTTAGCTTTAGCAGTGCGGAGCGCCTCCGTGATACAGAGGAGAGCAGTCTCAGTTGAATGACTAGTCTTGAAACCTGACTGATTTGGATCAAGAAGGTCATTCAGAGAGAGATAGCGGGAGAGCTGGCCAAGGACGGCACGTTCAAGAGTTTTGGAGAGAAAAGAAAGAAGGGATACTGGTCTGTAATTGTTGACATCGGAGGGATCGAGTGTAGGTTTTTTCAGAAGGGGTGCAACTCTCGCTCTCTTGAAGACGGAAGGGACGTAGCCAGCGGTCAGGGATGAGTTGATGAGCGAGGTGAGGTAAGGGAGAAGGTCTCCGGAAATGGTCTGGAGAAGAGAGGAGGGGATAGGGTCAAGCGGGCAGGTTGTTGGGCGGCCGGCCGTCATAAGACGCGAGATTTCATCTGGAGAGAGAGGGGAGAAAGAGGTCAGAGCACAGGGTAGGGCAGTGTGAGCAGAACCAGCGGTGTCGTTTGACTTAGCAAACGAGGATCGGATGTCGTCGACCTTCTTTTCAAAATGGTTGACGAAGTCATCTGCAGAGAGGGAGGAGGGGGGGAGGAGGATTCAGGAGGGAGGAGAAGGTGGCAAAGAGCTACCTAGGGTTAGAGGCAGATGCTTGGAATTTAGAGTGTTAGAAAGTGGCTTTAGCAGCAGAGACAGAGGAGGAAAATGTAGAGAGGAGGGAGTGAATGGATGCCAGGTCCACAGGGAGGCGAGTTTTCCTCCATTTCCGCTCGGCTGCCCGGAGCCCTGTTCTGTGAGCTCGCAATGAGTCATCGAGCCACGGAGCGGGAGGGGAGGACGGAGCCGGCCTGGAGGATAGGGGACATAGAGAGTCAAAGGATGCAGAGAGGGAGGAGAGGAGGGTTGAGGAGGCAGGGTCAGGAGATAGGTTGGAGAAGGTTTGAGCAGAGGGAAGAGATGATAGGATGGAAGAGGAGAGAGTAGCGGGGGAGAGAGAGCGAAGGTTGGGACGGCGCGATACCATCCGAGTAGGGGCAGTGTTGGATGAGAGCGAGAGGGAAAAGGATACAAGGTAGTGGTCGGAGACTTGGAGGGGAGTTGCAATGAGGTTAGTGGAAGAACAGCATCTAGTAAAGATGAGGTCGAGCGTATTGCCTGCCTTGTGAGTAGGGGGGGAAGGTGAGAGGGTGAGGTCAAAAGAGGAGAGGAGTGGAAAGAAGGAGGCAGAGAGGAATGAGTCAAAGGTAGACGTGGGGAGGTTAAAGTCGCCCAGAACTGTGAGAGGTGAGCCGTCCTCAGGAAAGGAGCTTATCAAGGCATCAAGCTCATTGATGAACTCTCAGAGGGAACGTGGAGGGCGATAAATGATAAGGATGTTAAGCTTGAAAGGGCTGGTAACTGTGACAGCATGGAATTCAAAGGAGGCGATAGACAGATGGGTAAGGGGAGAAAGAGAGAATGACCACTTGGGAGAGATGAGGATCCCGGTGCCACCACCCCGCTGACCAGAAGCTCTCGGGTGTGCGAGAACACGTGGGCGGACGAAGAGAGAGCAGTAGGAGTAGCAGTGTTGTCTGTGGTGATCCATGTTTCCGTCAGTGCCAAGAAGTCGAGGGACTGGAGGGAGGCATAGGCTGAGATGAACTCTGCCTTGTTGACCGCAGATCGGCAGTTCCAGAGGCTACCGGAGACCTGGAACTCCACGTGGGTCGTGCGCGCTGGGACCACCAGATTAGGGTGGCCGCGGCCACGCGGTGTGGAGCGTTTGTATGGTCTGTGCAGAGAGGAGAGAACAGGGATAAACAGACACATAGTTGACAGGCTACAGAAGAGGCTACGCTAATGCAAAGGAGATTGGAATGACAAGTGGACTACACGTCTCGAATGTTCAGAAAGTTAAGCTGACGTAGCAAGAATCTTATTGACTAAAATGGTTAAAATGATACAGTACTGCTGAAGTAGGCTAGCTGGCAGTGGGTGCGTTGTTGACACTACACTAATCAAGTCGTTCCGTTGAGTGTAATAGTTTCTGCAGTGCTGCTATTCGGGGGCTAGCTGGCTAGCTAGCAGTGTTGTTTACGTTACGTTGCGTTAAAAGAACGACAATAGCTGGCTAGCTAACCTAGAAAATCGCTCTAGACTACACAATTATCTTTGATACAAAGACGGCTATGTAGCTAGCTATGTAGCTAGCTACGATCAAACAAATCAAACCGTTGTACTGTAATGAAATGAAATGAAAATGTGATACTACCTGTGAATGCGACCGGGTTGTGAGTCTATTCGGTAGACGTTGGCTAGCTGTTGGCTAGCTGTCGGCTAGCTGTTGGCTAGCTGTTGGCTAGCTAGCAGAGTCTCCTACGTTAAGGATGACAAATAGCTGGATAGCTAACCTCGGTAAATTAAGATAATCACTCTAAGACTACACACTCTAAACTACACAATTATCTTGGATACGAAGACAGCAAAGACAGCTATGTAGCTAGCTAACACTACACTAATCAAGTCGTTCAGTTGAGTGTAATAGTTTCTCCAGTGCAGCTAATCAGTGGACGTTAGCTAGCTGGCTAGTGAAGACTACGTTAGGACGGCGAAATACGATAATTACGCAATTATCTTTGATACAAAGATGGCTATGTAGCTAGCTAAAAAGAAATTGCTAAGATTAGACAAATCAAACCGTTGTGCTATAATGAAATGTAATGAAATGTAATGAAAAAGTTATACTACCTGCGGGAGCGAAGTGCCGATGCGACCACTCGCTCCAACCCAGAAGTAATGCTCCACACCACACACACACTAATGCTCCACAACACACACTAATGCTCCACACCACACACACACACTAATGCTCCACACCACACACACACTAATGCTCCACACACCACACACACACTAATGCTCCACACCACACACACACACTAATGCTCCACACCACACACACACACTAATACTCCACACACACTAATGCTCCACACCACACCACACATACTACTGCTCCACACCACACACACACTAATGCTCCACACCACACACACACTAATGCTCCACACACTAATGCTCCACACCACACACACTAATGCTCCACACCACACACACACACTAATGCTCCACACCACACCACACACACACACACACTAATGCTCCACACCCCCACACACTAATGCTCCACACCCCCCACACACTAATGCTCCACACCACACACACACACTAATGCTCCACACCACACACACACACTAATACTCCACACCACACACACACACTAATGCTCCACACTAATGCTCCCTCCTCTTCCTACCCCTGCATTCTGAATGCTTAGCACCCCCCTCCTCTTCCTACCCCTGCCCCCCTCCGTTTCACCCCATCTTGTCTAAACAAAAATCTTCCTACCCCTGCCCCCATCCTCTTCCTACCCCTGCCCCCTCCCTCTTCCTACCCCTGCCCCCCTCCAAAATCCCTGGTGCATTCACACGTTTCACCCCATCTTGTCTTCCTTTTGATCTTCCTACCCCTGCCCCCCTGACTTCCTACCCCTGACCCCCAGAACTCCGTTTCACCCCATCTTGTCTTCCTCTTCCTACCCCTGCCCCCCTCCTCTTCCTACCCCTGCCCCCCTCCGTTTCACCCCATCTTGTCTTCCTCTTCCTACCCCTGTCCCCCCTCCTCTTCCTACCCCCCCCTCCTCTTCCTACCCCTGCCCCCCTCCGTTTCACCCCATCTTGTCTTCCTCTTCCTACCCCTGGTTTCCCCCTCCTCTTCCTACCCCTGCCCCCCCTCTTCCTACCCCTGCCCCCCCTCCGTTTCACCCCATCTTGTCTTCCTCTTCCTACCCCTGCCCCCCTCCGTTTCACCCCATCTTGTCTTCCTCTTCCTACCCCTGCCCCCCCCGTTTCACCCCATCTTGTCTTCCTCTTCCTACCCCTGCCCCCTCCATTCCCCCCATCTTGTCTTCCTCTTCCTACCCCTGCCCCCCTCCTCTTCCTAACCCTGCACCCCCTCCATTCCCCCCATCTTGCCTTCCTCTTCCTACCCCTGCCCCCCTCCATTCCCCCCCCCATCTTGTCTTCCTCTTCCTACCCCTGCCCCCCTCCTCTTCCTACCCCTGCCCCCCTCCGTTTCACCCCATCTTGTCTTCCTCTTCCTATCCCTGCCCCCCCTCCGTTTCACCCCATCTTGTCTTCCTCTTCCTACCCCTGCCCCCCTCCTCCTCCTACCCCTGCCCCCCTCCGTTTCACCCCATCTTGTCTTCCTCTTCCTACCCCTACCCCCCCCTCTTCCTACCCCTGCCCCCCTCTTCCTACCCCTGCCCCCCTCCGTTTCACCCCATCTTGTCTTCCTCTTCCTACCCCTGCCCCCCTCCATTCCCCCATCTTGTCTTCCTCTTCCTACCCCTGTCATCTATATCTCTGTCTGTATTTATATGGTTATATCCAGAATGCATCTCCTCTCTCTTTCTGAAAGACGTGACATAGGGTCAGGGGTCGGCGGGGGGTCAGTCTGGTTGCTATGACAACATCCCACGGTGACACAAAGCTCATTGGACTGTGCAAACAGCCGATCCCGATCCAGGGTCTCACCCTGACACTGAGTGAAGTAGTCTGCAGGGGGGGGCGGTGCTCTCCCTTGGTTACGGGGTCTTTAGTTACAGTCAGACAACAGGGTTGTGATTAATGATAGGATGTATTGAACTCAAACACAAACACAAGGCATTCAAACCCCGTTATGATAATATACAGCTTTCAGTTCCGTTTTTCCACCATGTCTTGTCTCAGTCAATGTGACCGTGATGATGAGTATGAGAGAAAGATGCCAAAAACTCAGAGATAAGAGGAAGTGCGAGATGTGAGAGGAGGGATGAAAAACAGCCAGGGGAGGCTGAGCTGGCCAGCTGGAAGGAGTGGGATGAATTTGAAACCAAAGTTCGACCCTCACACAGTCCAAAACTCAGAGTGCATGGTTTACACTATTCATAACCAGGCCACTGAAAGACATCGCATGGTTTACACTGTTCATAACCAGGCCACTGAAAGACATCACATGGTTTACACTGTTCATAACCAGGCCACTGAAAGACATCGCATGGTTTACACTGTTCATAACCAGGCCACTGAAGGACATCGCATGGTTTACACTGTTCATAACCAGGCCACTGAAGGACATCGCATGGTTTACACTGTTCATAACCAGGCCACTGAAGGACATCGCATGGTTTACACTGTTCATAACCAGGCCACTGAAGGACATCGCATGGTTTACACTGTTCATAACCAGGCCACTGAAGGACATCGCATGGTTTACACTGTTCATAACCAGGCCACTGAAGGACATCGCATGGTTTACACTGTTCATAACCAGGCCACTGAAGGACATCGCATGGTTTACACTGTTCATAACCAGGCCACTGAAGGACATCACATGGTTTACACTGTTCATAACCAGGCTACTGAAAGACATCGCATGGTTTACACTGTTCATAACCAGGCCACTGAAGGACATCGCATGGTTTACAATACACCAGCCAAGCCTCACTATAATACACAGACCAACAATACACCAGCCAAACCTCACTATAATACACAGACCAACAATACACCAGCCAAACCTCACTATAATACACAGACCAACAATACACCAGCCAAACCTCACTATAATACACAGACCAACAATACACCAGCCAAACCTCACTATAATACACAGACCAACAATACACCAGCCAAACCTCACTATAATACACAGACCAACAATACACCAGCCAAACCTCACTATAATACACAGACCAACAATACACCAGCCAAGCCTCACTATAATACACAGACCAACAATACACCAGCCAAACCTCACTATAATACACAGACCAACAATACACCAGCCAAACCTCACTATAATACACAGACCAACAATACACCAGCCAAACCTCACTATAATACACAGACCAACAATACACCAGCCAAGCCTCACTATAATACACAGACCAACAATACACCAGCCAAACCTCACTATAATACACAGACCAACAATACACCAGCCAAGCCTCACTATAATACACAGACCAACAATACACCAGCCAAACCTCACTATAATACACAGACCAACAATACACCAGCCAAACCTCACTATAATACACAGACCAACAATACACCAGCCAAACCTCACTATAATACACAGACCAACAATACACCAGCCAAACCTCACTATAATACACAGACCAACAATACACCAGCCAAACCTCACTATAATACACAGACCAACAATACACCAGCCAAACCTCACTATAATACACAGACCAACAATACACCAGCCAAACCTCACTATAATACACAGACCAACAATACACCAGCCAAACCTCACTATAATACACAGACCAACAATACACCAGCCAAACCTCACTATAATACACAGACCAACAATACACCAGCCAAACCTCACTATAATACACAGACCAACAATACACCAGCCAAACCTCACTATAATACACAGACCAACAATACACCAGCCAAACCTCACTATAATACACAGACCAACAATACACCAGCCAAACCTCACTATAATACACAGACCAACAATACACCAGCCAAACCTCACTATAATACACAGACCAACAATACACCAGCCAAACCTCACTATAATACACAGACCAACAATACACCAGCCAAACCTCACTATAATACACAGACCAACAATACACCAGCCAAACCTCACTATAATACACAGACCAACAATACACCAGCCAAACCTCACTATAATACACAGACCAACAATACACCAGCCAAACCTCACTATAATACACAGACCAACAATACACCAGCCAAACCTCACTATAATACACAGACCAACAATACACCAGCCAAACCTCACTATAATACACAGACCAACAATACACCAGCCAAACCTCACTATAATACACAGACCAACAATACACCAGCCAAACCTCACTATAATACACAGACCAACAATACACCAGCCAAACCTCACTATAATACACAG
Organism: Oncorhynchus gorbuscha; assembly: GCF_021184085.1. Lineage (NCBI taxonomy): Eukaryota > Metazoa > Chordata > Actinopteri > Salmoniformes > Salmonidae > Oncorhynchus > Oncorhynchus gorbuscha. Next base: position 420,655 of record NW_025745294.1, on the reverse strand, counting down.
ACCAACAATACACCAGCCAAACCTCACTATAATACACAGACCAACAATACACCAGCCAAACCTCACTATAATACACAGACCAACAATACACCAGCCAAACCTCACTATAATACACAGACCAACAATACACCAACCAAACCTCACTATAATACACAGACCAACAATACACCAGCCAAACCTCACTATAATACACAGACCAACAATACACCAGCCAAACCTCACTATAATACACAGACCAACAATACACCAGCCAAACCTCACTATAATACACAGACCAACAATACACCAGCCAAACCTCACTATAATACACAGACCAACAATACACCAACCAAACCTCACTATAATACACAGACCAACAATACACCAGCCAAACCTCACTATAATACACAGACCAACAATACACCAGCCAAACCTCACTATAATACACAGACCAACAATACACCAGCCAAGCCTCACTATAATACACAGACCAACAATACACCAGCCAAACCTCACTATAATACACAGACCAACAATACACCAACCAAACCTCACTATAATACACAGACCAACAATACACCAGCCAAAACTCACTATAATACACAGACCAACAATACACCAGCCAAACCTCACTGTAATACACAGACCAACAATACACCAGCCAAACCTCACTATAATACACAGACCAACAATACACCAGCCAAACCTCACTATAATACACAGACCAACAATACACCAACCAAACCTCACTATAATACGCAGACCAACAATACACCAACCAAACCTCACTATAATACACAGACCAACAATACACCAGCCAAACCTCACTATAATACACAGACCAACAATACACCAGCCAAACCTCACTATAATACACAGACCAACAATACACCAACCAAACCTCACTATAATACACAGACCAACAATACACCAGCCAAACCTCACTATAATACACAGACCAACAATACACCAACCAAACCTCACTATAATACACAGACCAACAATACACCAGCCAAACCTCACTATAATACACAGACCAACAATACACCAGCCAAACCTCACTGTAATACACAGACCAACAATACACCAGCCAAACCTCACTATAATACACAGACCAACAATACACCAGCCAAACCTCACTATAATACACAGACCAACAATACACCAACCAAACCTCACTATAATACGCAGACCAACAATACACCAACCAAACCTCACTATAATACACAGACCAACAATACACCAGCCAAACCTCACTATAATACACAGACCAACAATACACCAGCCAAACCTCACTATAATACACAGACCAACAATACACCAACCAATCACAAAGCCATGGTGACATCATGAGAAAGTTGTTGTCCTTTTTGACAGGGCCTACGGTTGCCATGGAGCTGCTGCTGCCTAAATAGAACTGCAGCATATTCTAGTAAATGAAGGAGTTGTGTGGTGGAGGAGGGGTGTGAGAAAGGGGTGATGTTGGTGTGAGTAAATAAAAGTGTAATTTGCAGCCCTGACATTGACAACTTCCTCTTGTTGGAGCCATAAATCTCTGTTAGTTGTCCTGCAGAGGACCCAGACAGAGCCTTCAATAGCAGATTCACACGCACACTCTCAGACACACACACGCACACTCTCAGACACACACACGCACACTCTCAGACACACACACGCACACTCTCAGACACACACACGCACACTCTCAGACACACACACACACACACATCGCTTTAGAAGGATCATGACCCCTCTTCTCTTACCTTCTCTGTCAGTGTTTGGAGAATGGCCCCTCCCTCCAATTGTCCCCTGGGATGCCATTTACTCTGTCCAAAATAAGTTCCGACTGCAATGCTGAGTGTTTGCCACAATATAACAGCCTGCTCATACAGTACCTTGTAAAAGTATTCATCCCCCTTGGTGTTTTTCCTATTTTGTTGCCTTACAACCTGTAATTTAAATGGATTTTTATTTGGATTTCATGTAATGGACAAACACAAAATAGTCCAAATTGGTGAAATGAAATGAAAAAATGAACTTGTTTCAAAAAAGTTGAAGAAAACTAAATATGGAAAAGTGGTTTGTGCATGTAGTCACCCCCTTTGCTACGAAGCCCCTAAATAAGATTTGGAGCAACCAATTACCTTCAGAAGTCACATAATTAGTTACATAAAGTCCACCTGTGTGCAGATCACATGATCTGCCACATGATCTCAGTATATATACACCTGTTCTGAAAGGCCCCAGAGTCTGCAACACCACTAAGCAAGGGGCACCACCAAGCAAGCGGCACCATGAAGACCAAGGAGCTCTCCAATCAGGTTTGGGACAAAGTTGTGGAGAAGTACAGATCAGGGTTGGGTTAGAAAATGATATCCAAAATGTTTAACATCCCAAGGAGCACTATTAAAACCATGATTAAAACATGGAAAGGATAGGGCACCACAACAAGCCTGCCAGGAGCGGGCCGCCCACCAAAACTCACAGACCAGGCAAGGAGGGCATTAATCAGGGAGGCAACAAAGAGACCAAGGATGACCCTGAAGGAGCTGCAAAGCTCCACAGCGGAGATTGGAGTATCTGTCCATAGGACCACTTTAAGCCGTACACTCCACAGAGCTGGGCTTTACGGAAGAGTGGCCAGAAAAAAAAGCCATTGCTTAAAGAAAAAAATAAGAAAACACATTTGATATTTGCCAAAAGGCATATGGGAGACCCTCCAAACATATGGAAGAATTTTCTCTGGTTAGATGATACTAAAATTGAGCTTTGTTGCCATCAAGGAAAACACTATGTCTGGCGCATACCCAACACCTCTCATCACCCCAAGAACACCATCCCCACAGTAAAGCATGGTTGTGGCAGCATCATGCTGTGGCTATGTTTTTTATCTGCAGGGACTGGGAAACTGGTCAGAATTGGAGGAATGATGGATGGCGCTAAATACAGGGAAATTCTGGAGGGAAACCTGTTTGTCTTCCAGAGGTTTGAGACCGGGAAGGAGGTTCACCTTCCAGCAGGACAATGACTCTAAGCATACTGCTAAAGCAACACTTGAGTGGTTTGAGGGGCACCATTTAAATGTATTGGAATGGCCTAGTTAAAGCCCAAACCTCAATCCAATTGAGAATCTGTGGTATGACTTAAAGATTGCTGTACACCAGCAATACCCATCCAACTTGAAGGAGCTGGAGCAGTTTTGCCTTGAAGAATGGACAAAAATCCCATGTGCCAAGCTTATAGAGACATACCCCAAGAGACTTACAGCTGTAATTGTTGCAAAAGGTGTGTCTACAAAGTATTGACTTTGGGGGGGGGGGTGAAGAGTTATGCTCAAGGTTTCTGTTTTTTTGTCTTATTTCTTGTTTAATTCATAATAAAAAATATTTTGCATCTTCAAAGTGGTAGGCATGTTGTGTCAATCAAAAGATACAACCCCCACCCCAAAAAAATAATATATATTTTAATTCCAGATTATAAGGCAACAAAATAAGGAAAATTCCAAGGGGGGTGAATACTTTCACAAGCCACTGTATTTTCCCTATAAGAAATGGCTTGACTTACTTGTGATATTACGCAAATCAACTTCTGTGAAGGTTTGTTGTGACTATTATTAAGCTTTAGCTGCTGACTCTGACAGTTGAACTTGAGGTGATGAGGAATGTTCCAGGCCAACCAGAGCTACTCCTATAATCTAACAAAATATAACACTTATCTTTATACAACATATTCTGATTGAAAATGAACAAATTATCCTCGTTCTCAAATCAAATCAAATGTATTTATATAGCCCTTCGTACATCAGCTGATATCTCAAAGTGCTGTACAGAAACCCAGCCTAAAACCCCAAACAGCAAGCAATGCAGGTGTAGAAGCAGGGTGGGTAGGAAAAACTCCTAGAAAGTCCAAAACCTAGGAAGAAACCTAGAGAGGAACCAGGCTATGTGGGGTGGCCAGTCCTCTTCTGGCTGTGCCAGGTGGAGATTATAACAGAACATGGCCAAGATGTTCAAATGTTCATAAATGACCAGCATGGTAAAATAACAAGGTAATATTCTGTAAATCTATCTGTATAGCAGACTATCTATTATAAAGAAATACATGTCGGATTAACCTCCTGTAAGTCTATCTGTATAGCAGACGCAGTCGCCATCTATTATAAAGAAATACATGTCGGATTAACCTCCTGTAAATCTATCTGTATAGCAGACGCAGTCGCCATCTATTATAAAGAAATACATGTCGGATTAACCTCCTGTAAATCTATCTGTATAGCAGACGCAGTCGCCATCTATTATAAAGAAATACATGTCGGATTAACCTCCTGTAAATCTATCTGTATAGCAGACGCAGTCGCCATCTATTATAAAGAAATACATGTCAGATTAACCTCCTGTAAATCTATCTGTATAGCAGACTATCTATTATAAAGAAATACATGTCAGATTAACCTCTTCCTGTAAATCTATCTGTATAGCAGACGCAGTTGCCATCTATTATAAAGAAATACATGTCAGATTAACCTCCTGTAAATCTATCTGTATAGCAGACTATCTATTATAAAGAAATACATGTCAGATTAACCTCTTCCTGTAAGTCTATCTGTATAGCAGACGCAGTCGCCATCTATTATAAAGAAATACATGTCGGATTAACCTCCTGTAAATCTATCTGTATAGCAGACTATCTATTATAAAGAAATACATGTCAGATTAACCTCTTCCTGTAAGTCTATCTGTATAGCAGACGCAGTCGCCATCTATTATAAAGAAATACATGTCAGATTAACCTCCTGTAAATCTATCTGTATAGCAGACTATCTATTATAAAGAAATACATGTCGGATTAACCTCCTGTAAATCTATCTGTATAGCAGACTATCTATTATAAAGAAATACATGTCAGATTAACCTCCTGTAAATCTATCTGTATAGCAGACGCAGTCGCCATCTATTATAAAGAAATACATGTCGGATTAACCTCCTGTAAATCTATCTGTATAGCAGACGCAGTCGCCATCTATTATAAAGAAATACATGTCAGATTAACCTCTTCCTGTAAGTCTATCTGTATAGCAGACGCAGTCGCCATCTATTATAAAGAAATACATGTCGGATTAACCTCCTGTAAATCTATCTGTATAGCAGACTGTCTATTATAAAGAAATACATGTCGGATTAACCTCCTGTAAATCTATCTGTATAGCAGACTATCTATTATAAAGAAATACATGTCAGATTAACCTCCTGTAAATCTATCTGTATAGAAATTTACATTTACATGTCCTTCTGTAGCTCAGTTGGTAGAGCATGGCGCTTGTAACGCCAGGGTAGTGGGTTCGATCCCTGGGACCACCCATACGTAGAATGTATGCACACATGACTGTAAGTCGCTTTGGATAAAAGCGTCTGCTAAATGGCATATATTATTATTATTATTATTATATATTATTATTTAGCAGACGCTCTTATCCAGAGCGACTTACAAATTGGTGCATGCACCTTATGACATCCAGTAGAACAGTCACTTTACAATAGTGCATCTAAATCTTAAAGGGGTGGGGGTGAGAAGGATTACTTATCCTATCCTAGGTATTCCTTAAAGAGGTGGGGTTTCAGGTGTCTCCGGAAGGTGGTGATTGACTCCGCTGTCCTGGCGTCGTGAGGAAGTTTGTTCCACCATTGGGGGCCAGAGCAGCGAACAGTTTTGACTGGGCTGAGCGGGAACTGTACTTCCTCAGTGGTAGGGAGGCGAACAGGCCAGAGGTGGATGAACGCAGTGCCCTTGTTTGGGTGTAGGGCCTGATCAGAGCCTGGAGGTACTGAGGTGCCGTTCCCCTCACAGCTCCGTAGGCAAGCACCATGGTCTTGTAGCGGATGCGAGCTTCAACTGGAAGCCAGTGGAGAGAGCGGAGGAGCGGGGTGACGTGAGAGAACTTGGGAAGGTTGAACACCAGACGGGCTGCGGCGTTCTGGATGAGTTGAAGGGGTTTAATGGCACAGGCAGGGAGCCCAGCCAACAGCGAGTTGCAGTAATCCAGACGGGAGATGACAAGTGCCTGGATTAGGACCTGCGCCACTTCCTGTGTGAGGCAGGGTCGTACTCTGCGGATGTTGTAGAGCATGAACCTACAGGAACGGGACACCGTATAGCAGACGCAGTCGCCATCTATTATAAAGAAATACACATGTCAGATTAACCTCCTGTAAATCTATCTGTATAGCAGACGCAGAAGCCATCTATTATAAAGAAATACATGTCAGATTAACCTCCTGTAAATCTATCTGTATAGCAGACGCAGAAGCCATCTATTATAAAGAAATACATGTCAGATTAACCTCCTGTAAATCTATCTGTATAGCAGACGCAGAAGCCATCTATTATAAAGAAATACATGTCAGATTAACCTCCTGTAAATCTATCTGTATAGCAGACGCAGTCGCCATCTATTATAAAGAAATGCATGTTGGGATTGTACCATGGCACCGGCATATCTCTCTCTCTCTTTGGGGCCTAAGCTTCACTTCCTTTATTTACCTCTATCTAACTAGGCAAATCAGTTAAGAACAAATTCTTATTTTCAATATCTAAGCCTATAGGTAATATATAATAATAATAATAATAATAATAACAATAATAATAATAATAATAATAATAATAATAATATAATAATATATAGGTCTTTATACAGGCTATATATTTATATTAGTACAGTGGATATCTAAGCCTATAGGTCTTTATACAGGCTATATATTTATATTAGTAGGCTATATATTTATATTAGTACAGTGGATATCTGAGCCTATAGGTCTTTATACAGGCTATATATTTATATTAGTACAGTGGATATCTAAGCCTATAGGTCTTTATACAGGCTATATATTTATATTAGTATCGTACAGTGGATATCTGAGCCTATAGGTCTTTATACAGGCTATATATTTATATTAGTACAGTGGATATCTAAGCCTATAGGTCTTTATACAGGCTATATATTTATATTAGTACAGTGCATATCTAAGCCTATAGGTCTTTATACAGGCTATATATTTATATTAGTACAGTGGATATCTAAGCCTATAGGTCTTTATACAGGCTATATATTTATATTAGTACAGTGGATATCTAAGCCTATAGGTCTTTATACAGGCTATATATTTATATTAGTACAGTGGATATCTAAGCCTATAGGTCTTTATACAGGCTATATATTTATATTAGTACAGTGATAGTGCCTATAGGTCAGGCTATATATTTATATTGTAGTGCTATAGGTCTATGTATGCAAAGCCCTGATGATTTAGTGTGCAACTCTCCGACAGCTGAAATATTTGTTGTTTTAGGAAAGTAGCCTGAAAAAAAAAAAGATTAAAAAATTGCGATGATAAAGTTTCGCAGATTCGTCAAACACAAGCAAGTGTTTTTGTAAATCTGTTTTAGGCTGTTTTTAAAAGATATGCAAATGGATCAACAGAATCAAACAAAACGGTTTTGAACCTTCTCAACAGGCTATATTGCAGCAATTACCAACAAAGGCAAGTGCCTACCATACCCATAGGTGTTGCTATGTCAAAAAACAAGGTGACAAGCACCCCCCCCCCCCTACTGGTCAAAAGTTTGGACACAGCTACTCATTAAAACGTTTTTCTTT
>NW_025745294.1:393025-408025 GCF_021184085.1 Oncorhynchus gorbuscha | reverse complement strand
GGTTTAAATCACAAATCAAACCGCTGGCTGTGCTGCAGGACTGATGTGGGTTGGACTTTCAAGGTGAATGTAACGTTGTGGCGTAGGTAATGTTTAGAGGAGACAGCAGTGTGCTGTCAGAACGAGGAGAAGGTTTGACTGTGCAGCCGTAGGTGTAACGGATGTGAAACAGCTAGCTCAGTTAGCGGTGGAGCGATGGGGTAACGATGCTTCGTGGGTGACTGTTGTTGATGTGTGCAGAGGATCCCTGGTTCGCGCCCGGGTATGGGCGAGGGGACGGTCTAAAGTTATACTGTTACATAGGCAGGCCCTGCTGCTGTGGCTCAGTTCAGTGTGGGTGGTGGCTGTGTCTCTGCGCTGGGGCAGGGGACCACGTGCAGAACAGACACCACAACACAGAACTCCATTGATTCACACTAATCAGGGCTGGGAGGGGGCTGGTTGGGGGGCTGGCAGGCTGAAAGGGGGTCAGGGAGAAGCAGTACACGCGTGTGTGAAGTCAACACATTCCTCAGATTCCTCTACTTCCCTAAAGAGGCAGAAATGTCTCCATTACATTGAAGACTCGTTTTCTCTCTTCTTCTTCCTCTCTCTTCTCTCTCTCTCTCCAGGGGACCTCTTGCTCTCCTCTCTCTTCTCTCTCTCTCTCCAGGGGACCTCTTGCTCTCCCTCTCGCTTCTCTCTCTCTCTCCAAGGGACCTCTTGCTCTTTCACTCTTTCTCTCTCTTTGGTTGGCCTTTCTTCTAGCTGCCAAGTGACTGTGCAGTTCGCTGCCCCTGCACTTACCAACAGCTTGTCTTTTTTTCTTTCTCTTGTTCCACCCACGAGACAGCGCCGACCCGGCTTCTGGATGGATCAGATCAGATGGCCAGCCCACGAGACAGCCCTGACCCGGCTTCTGGACGGATCAGATCAGATGGCCAGCCCACGAGACAGCCCTGACCCGGCTTCTGGCTGGATCAGATCAGATGGGCAGCCCACGAGACAGCCCTGACCCGGCTTCTGGCTGGATCAGATCAGATGGGCAGCCCACGAGACAGCCCTGACCCGGCTTCTGGCTGGATCAGATCAGATGGGCAGCCCACGAGACAGCCCTGACCCGGCTTCTGGCTGGATCAGATCAGATGGGCAGCACAGCACAGAGAAGCCTATGTATTCATTCACTGTGATCTGAACTGTACTGTCACACAGTGAGGTCGAGCTGCTGTGAGGGAGTAAGATACTGTAAAAGAAAACTGTACCAAAGGAGTTGTACAGTAGAGAGAGACAGAGAGCTTCTGGAGATCAGAGAGAGGGCAGAGAGAGAGCCCTGAGCTTCTGGCTGGATCAGATCAGATGGGAGCCCAGAGAGAGCCCTGAGGCTTCTGGCTGGATCAGATCAGATGGGCAGAGAGAGAGAGAGAGAGAGAGAGAGAGAGAGAGAGAGAGATATTCTACTCTGAGCTGGTCACTAAGGAGGAAATCAGACGTCACTCTTCAGAAGCCAGGCCTGAATACGTCTGAACCCAGATCAGCTGCTCTGCTCTCTGACCCCTCTGTGACACAGACACTCACTCACTCAAAGAGAAAGGTGGCCTGAGAAGCCTGACGGACAGACAGCTGTGCAGGAGAAGACATTGTCAACGGCAAAGAGCCAGCCCGTTAGCTCTCCTGCCTTCTCTTCTCTTCCTCAGTTCCTGATGGGCCCTCTCAGGAGCACAAGGAGAGACAGAGAGCTGGAGAGACAGATGGGAGAGACAAGGAGAGCCCTGACCCGAGATAAGGGCTGGATCAGACAGAGAGAAGAGAGATACTGAGAGAGGAGAGACAGAGAGGGGAGGCAGAGAGCTGGATCAGACAGATGGGAGGAGAGAGACAAGGAGAGGAGAGACAAGGCTGGATCAGACAGAGAGAGGAGAGACAGAGAGAGGAGAGACAAGGCTTCTGGAGGACAGAGAGAAGAGCAGATACTGACCCGGCTTCTGGCTGGAGAGGAGAGACAGAGACCCGGGTTCTGGGGATCAGAGAAATGGGGAGAGACAGAGAGAGAGTCTGGCTGAGACATAGAGAGTGGGGAGAGAGAGACAGAGAGAGTCTGGGAGAGAGAGAGTCAGGGAGAGGGAGACAGAGAGAGAGAGTCTGGGAGAGGGGAGATCAGAGAGTCAGGAGAGGGAGACAGAGAGAGAGAGTCAGGGAGAGGGAGACAGAGAGAGTCATCAGATGAGGGAGACAGAGAGAGAGAGTCAGGGAGAGGGAGACAGAGAGAGAGAGTCAGGAGAGGGAGAGAGAGAGAGTCAGGAGAGGGAGAGAGAGAGAGAGAGAGAGAGAGAGAGGGAGAGAGGGGAGAGTCAGGGAGGGGATCAGACAGAGAGAGAGTCACTGGCTGGAGAGGGTCAGAGAGAGAGAGAGGGAGAGGGAGAGGGAGAGAGAGAGGAGAGAGAGAGAGAGAGGAGAGAGAGAGAGTCAGGGAGAGGGAGAGAGAGAGAGTCAGGGAGAGGGAGAGAGAGAGAGAGAGAGAGAGAGAGAGATGGGAGAGAGAGAGAGTCAGGGAGGAGACAGAGAGAGAGTCTGGCTGGATCCCTCAGGAGAGAGAGAGAGAGAGAGAGAGAGATGGGAGAGAGAGGAGAGGAGTCAGGGAGAGAGGGAGAGAGAGAGAGTCAGGGAGAGGGAGAGAGAGAGTCAGAGGAGAGGAGAGAGAGAGAGAGGGAGAGGAGAGAGAGAGAGTCAGGGAGAGGGAGTCAGAGGAGTCAGGGAGAGAGAGAGAGAGTCAGTCAGAGGAGAGAGTCAGGGAGAGGAGAGTCAGAGAGATCAGGAGGGAGACAGAGAGAGAGAGTCAGGGAGAGGGAGACAGAGAGAGTCAGGGAGAGGGAGACAGAGAGAGAGAGTCAGGGAGAGGGAGAGAGAGAGAGTCAGGGAGAGGGAGAGAGAAGGTTTGCAGAGCAGCAGTGTATCCATAGGAACTCTGTTTGCATTTCCCAGTGAGTGATTCTGGGGCCTCTGGCTTTCAGCTGGAATTCACACATTCAACTGAGCACACAGCGCTGTCTGGAATAGCAATTGTCTATTTGAGTCAACTTATTGAAAGACATTCGAGGTACATTTCCGTCTTGAGAGAAAAGCAAAGACAAAAAGACACAGCTACCAGGGTAGCATTAGCAGCCTCTGAATGTTGTCTTAACAGATACAGCTACCAGGGTAGCATCAACAGCAGTGTGGTAGGCAGTGGCACACAGTTCAGAGATAAATAGCATTTAAGCGTATTTAATTTGAGGGGAAAAGAAAATTGAAAAATGAGTCCTCTGGGAACACAGGATTAATTTTATATGCCAATCAAAGCTATAACTCCATTTCTAGATTCCTGTGCTCTTGTCCAGTGGCCAGTCATTCACAGTGGTGTATTCAGTGCATCAGTCTCTTCTCCTCTGTCCTCCAGACTGGGGCTCTACGCTGAAACAAAGAGGCCTTTCACGTTGACCTTGAGCTCACCACCACACCCCAGGAACCAGGGGAGAGGAATACTGCCACCCCCAACACCCCAGGAACTAGAGGAGAGGAATACTGTCACCCCCAACACCCCAGGAACTAGAGGAGAGGAATATTGTCACCCCAACACCCCAGGAACTAGAGGAGAGGAATACTGTCACCCCCAACACCCCAGGAACTAGAGGAGAGGAATACTGTCACCCCCAACACCCCAGGAACTAGAGTAGAGGAATACTGTCACCCCCAACACCCCAGGAACTAGAGGAGAGGAATACTGTCACCCTCAACACCCTAGGAACTGAGGAGAGGAATACTGTCACCCCCCAACACCACAGGAACTAGAGGAGAGGAATACTGCCCCAACACCACAGGAACTAGAGGAGAGGAATATTGTCACCCCCCAACACCCCAGGAACTAGAGGAGAGGAATATTGTCACTCCCAACACCACAGGAACCAGAGGAGAGGAATACTGTCACCTCCCAACACCACAGGAACCAGAGGAGAGGAATACTGTCACTCCCCAACACCACAGGAACTAGAGGAGAGGAATACTGTCACCCCCCCAACACCCCAGCAACTAGAGGAGAGGAATACTGTCACCTCCCAACACCACAGGAACCAGAGGAGAGGAATACTGTCACCTCCCAACACCACAGGAACCAGAGGAGAGGAGAGGAATACTGTCACCTCCCAACACCACAGGAACCAGAGGAGAGGAGAGGAATACTGTCACCTCCCAACACCACAGGAACCAGAGGAGAGGAGAGGAATACTGTCACCTCCCAACACCACAGGAACCAGAGGGAGAGGAGAGGAATACTGTCACCCCCCCAACACCACAGGAACCAGAGGAGAGGAGAGGAATACTGTCACCCCCCAACACCACAGGAACCAGGGGAGAGGAATACTGTCACCCCCCCAACACCACAGGAACCAGAGGAGAGGAGAGGAATACTGTCACCTCCCAACACCACAGGAACCAGAGGAGAGGAGAGGAATACTGTCACCCCCCCAACACCACAGGAACCAGAGGAGAGGAGAGGAATACTGTCACCTCCCAACACCACAGGAACCAGAGGAGAGGAGAGGAATACTGTCACCTCCCAACACCACAGGAACCAGAGGAGAGGAATACTGTCACCTCCCAACACCACAGGAACCAGAGGAGAGGAGAGGAATACTGTCACCTCCCAACACCACAGGAACCAGAGGAGAGGAGAGGAATACTGTCACCTCCCAACACCACAGGAACCAGAGGAGAGGAGAGGAATACTGTCACCTCCCAACACCACAGGAACCAGAGGAGAGGAATACTGTCACCCCCCCAACACCACAGGAACCAGAGGAGAGGATCACTGTCACCCCCAACACCACAGGAACCAGGGGAGAGGAATACTTCACCCCCAACACCACAGGAACCAGAGGAGAGGAGAGGAATACTGTCACCTCCCAACACCACAGGAACCCCAGAGGAGAGGAAACTGTCACCCCCAACACCACAGGAACCAGAGGAGAGGAGAGGAATACTGTCACCTCCCAACACCACAGGAACCAGAGGAGAGGAGAGGAATACTGTCACCTCCCAACACCACAGGAACCAGAGGAGAGGAGAGGAATACTGTCACCCCCAACACCCCAGGAACCAGAGGAGAGGAATACTGTCACCCCCAACACCCCAGGAACCTAGAGGAGAGGAATACTGTCACCTCCCAACACCCCAGGAACCTAGAGGAGAGGAATACTGTCACCCCCAACACCCCAGGAACTAGAGGAGAGGAATACTGTCACCTCCCAACACCCAGGAACCAGAGGAGAGAGAGGAATACTGTCACCCCCAACACCCCAGGAACTAGAGGAGAGGAATACTGTCACCCCCAACACCCCAGGAACAGAGGGAGGAGAGGAATACTGTCACCCCCAACACCCCAGGAACCAGAGGAGAGGAGAGGAATACTGTCACCCCCCAACACCCCAGGAACCAGAGGAGAGGAGAGGAATACTGTCACCTCCCAACACCCCAGGAACTAGAGGAGAGGAATACTGTCACCCCCCAACACCCCAGGAACCAGAGGAGAGGAGAGGAATACTGTCACCCCCAACACCCCAGGAACTAGAGGAGAGGAATACTGTCACCCCCAACACCCCAGCAGACTAGAGGAGAGGAATACTGTCACCTCCCAACACCCCAGGAACTAGAGGAGAGGAATACTGTCACCCCCCAACACCCCAGGAACCAGAGGAGAGGAGAGGAATACTGCCACCAGTGTCTCCCAGCAGCCACAGTCTAAGGTAAATCTGGAATGAGGGGTAATGTTTCCTATGGGAGGGGTCGGGGGCATCTGTTCAAACCAGAAGCCTGGAGCTAAATAACCAGTAAGTTAGTAGATCTAGTGGCTCAATTCAAACCGTATCACTGAAGCGTTACAGATTGTGTGATAGAAATTTAAAAGTAGTAAGTTACCGAGCCGACAAATGCAGCATTCAGGGTGAATACAGGTTCTGCTAGCGTTTAAACAAAGACACTGACCTTCACTGTGACTCTGCACCGCCCTGCAAGGTGAGGAGACTAAACATTCATAACAGGAACAAGGAAAGTCTTCAATAGGAAATGACCATGAACACTGAAGTCTGTCTGTGGGCGTTCTAGGTTGGTTTTGTCCTTGGTGATTCGGTTTGTGTAAATATAGTCACTTCACACACAAGACAAACACAATGGTCCAGGGAATAAAACCTTTCAATCACTGGAGACAAATAAATAAATAACGTTTTTATAATTCAACAGCCTTGGGACATAATACAGACTGCAATTTATACTTCTATATTTTTATTACAATTACAATTAAAAAGCAGGCTTTTAATGTATACATTTCTTTCATAAGAAACATCTTCAAAACTGTACATGAAGCTTTTCACAAAGCAGTTGAATCCTCCGTTTCAGAAATGTTCATGGTTCACATCTTCTACACATCAGGTCCAGAGAGGGTCTGCTACATTACAAACCTCACATCATCTGACTGTTGATGTACGTCTCAGAGAATGAAGTCTGAGAACATTCCAATGGAACAGTTTTGGAACATTCTAGAACTGTCTAGAACATTCCGGAACAGGTTTAGAACATTCCACAACAACAACAATATAACAACAACGTTGGCTTTGAGAAATGAGTCCAACAGTTGCAATGCTGCTTGGCAACATTCAGGAGCTCCAGAGCAGGAAGACAGTAGGATCAGAAGGTGTCTGTCTGTCTGTCTGTCTGTCTGTCTGTCTGTCTGTCTGTCTGTCTGTCTGTCTGTCTGTCTGTCTGTCTGTCTGTCTGTCTGTCTGTCTGTCTGTCTGTCTGTCTGTCTGTCTGTCTGTCTGTCTGTCTGTCTGTCTGTCTGTCTGCCTGCACCCCTCTGTGGAGAGAGAAGAAGGGATGAGCCACAGGCCAAAAGAAAGGCTGACAGCTGTAGTACACCATGTCCAGCAAGAGACAAAATGGATGGCTTTACTCTTACATGTCATACAACAGTTACTGTCACAGACTTACTATCAACTCTACCACTTTACAGCTTCACCTACCTCAGTAACAGACACACACAGGGCCAGTCATTGGCACCAGGCACGTGCTCGACACATACAGGAAGTGGGCTGTGACCCGCAGGGAGGCATGTGCTGTAATTAACTTCATGTTTCCCAGATGGTTGTTTATTTACCCAGCAGCCCCAGCAGGCAGGCAGAACAGGAGTATAACAGGCAGCCCCAGCAGGCAGGCAGAACAGGAGTATAACAGGCAGCCCCAGCAGGCAGGCAGAACAGGAGTATAACAGGCAGCCCCAGCAGGCAGGCAGAACAGGAGTATAACAGGCAGCCCCAGCAGGCAGGCAGAACAGGAGTATAACAGGCAGCCCAAGCAGGCAGGCAGAACAGGAGTATAACAGGCAGCCCAAGCAGGCAGGCAGAACAGGAGTATAACAGGCAGCCCAAGCAGGCAGGCAGAACAGGAGTATAACAGGCAGCCCAAGCAGGCAGGCAGAACAGGAGTATAACAGGCAGCCCAAGCAGGCAGGCAGAACAGGAGTATTAACAGGCAGCCCAAGCAGGCAGGCAGAACAGGAGTATAACAGGCAGCCCAAGCAGGCAGGCAGAACAGGAGTATAACAGGCAGCCCAAGCAGGCAGGCAGAACAGGAGTATAACAGGCAGCCCCAGCAGGCAGGCAGAACAGGAGTATAACAGGCAGCCCAAGCAGGCAGGCAGAACAGGAGTATAACAGGCAGCCCAAGCAGGCCGACAGGCAGCAGAAAGTGAGTCTCCTGTCATGGACTATGATTTAACACCAAACGGAGCGGACCTGATCCTGTCTGTCTGTCTGTCTGTCTGTCTGTCTGTCTGTCTGTCTGTCTGTCTGTCTGTCTGTCTGTCTGTCTGTCTGTCTGTCTGTCTGTCTGTCTGTCTGTCTGTCTGTCTGTCTGTCTGTCTGTCTGTCTGTCTGTCTGTCTGTCTGTCTGTCTGTCTGTCTGAGTCTGTCAGGACTGGCTCTGTCTGTCTGTCTGTAAACAGGGCCTGGTGCTCGCTGTCTGTGTGTAGGGGGAGGACGGGGTGTGAGGGGGAGGACTGGGGTGTGAGGGGGAGGACGGGTGTGAGGGGAGGACGGGGTGTGTGGGGGGGGGAGGACGGGGTGTGAGGGGGAGGACGGGGTGTGAGGGGAGGACGGGGTGTGAGGGGGAGGACGGGTGTGAGGGGGAGGACGGGGTGTGAGGGGAGGACGGGGTGTGAGGGGAGGACGGGGTGTGAGGGGGAGGACGGTGTGTGAGGGGAGGACGGGGTGTGAGGGGGAGGATGGGGGTGAGGGGGAGGGGGGTGTGAGGGGAGGACGGGGTGTGAGGGGGAGGACGGGGTGTGAGGGGAGGACGGGGGTGTGAGGGGGAGGATGGGGTGTGAGGGGAGGACGAGGTGTGAGGGGGAGGACGGGGTGTGAGGGGGAGGACGGGGTGTGAGGGGAGGACGGGGTGTGAGGGGAGGACGAGGGTGAGGACGGGGTGTGAGGGGAGGACGAGGGTGAGGGGGGACGGGTGTGAGGGGAGGACGGGGTGTGTGGGGGAGGACGGGGTGTGAGGGGGACGGGTGTGAGGGGAGGACGGGGTGTGAGGGGAGGACGAGGTGTGAGGGGGAGGACGGGGTGTGAGGGGGAGGACGGGGTGTGAGGGGAGGACGGGGTGTGAGGGGAGGACGAAGTGTGAGGGGGAGGACGAAGTGTGAGGGGGGGACGGGGGTGTGTGTGGGAGGACGGGGTGTGGGGGGAGGACGAGGTGTGAGGGGAGGACGGGGTGTGAGGGGAGGACGGGGTGTGAGGGGGAGGACGGGGTGTGAGGGGGAGGACGGGGTGTGAGGGGGAGGACGGGGTGTGAGGGGAGGACGAGGTGTGAGGGGAGGACGGGGTGTGAGGGGGAGGACGGGGTGTGAGGGGAGGACGGGGTGTGAGGGGAGGACGGGGTGTGAGGGGGAGGACGGGGTGTGAGGGGGAGGGGGGGTGTGAGTGGGAGGACGGGGTGTGAGGGGAGGACGGTGTGTGAGGGGAGGACGGGGTGTGAGGGGGAGGACGAGGTGTGAGGGGGAGGACGGGGTGTGAGGGGGGAGGACGAGTTGTGAGGGGAGGACGGGGTGTGAGGGGGAGGACGGGGTGTGAGGAGAGGACAGGGTGTGAGGGGGAGGACGGGGTGTGAGGGGAGGACGGGGTGTGAGGAGAGGATGGAAGAGGTGGCTGCCTCAGGAGGTACTTCTCAAAGGCTACAGAAACCACCCCAACACACCCTGCCTGACACACCACCTCCAACACACCCTGCCTGACACACCATCCCCAACACACCACCCCAACACACCCTGCCTGAAACACCACCCCCAACACACCCTGCCTGACACACCATCCCCAACACACCACCCCAACACACCACCCCAACACACCACCCCAACACACCCTGCCTGAAACACCACCCCCAACACCCTGCCTGACACACCACCCCAACACACCACCCCCAACACACCACCCCAACACACCACCCCCAACACACCCTGCCTGACACACCATCCCCAACACACCACCCCAACACACCACCCCAACACACCACCCCAACACACCCTGCCTGAAACACCATCCCCAACACACCCTGCCTGACACACCACCCCCAACACACCACCCCAACACACCTTGCCTGACACACCACCCCCAACACACCCTGCCTGACACACCACCCCCAACACACCCTGCCTGACACACCATCCCCAACACACCACCCCAACACACCCTGCCTGAAACACCACCCCCAACACACCCTGCCTGACACACCATCCCCAACACACCACCCCAACACACCACCCCAACACACCACCCCAACACACCCTGCCTGAAACACCACCCCCAACACACCCTGCCTGACACACCATCCCCAACACACCACCCCAACACACCACCCCAACACACCCTGCCTGAAACACCACCCCCAACACACCCTGCCTGACACACCATCCCCAACACACCACCCCAACACACCACCCCAACACACCACCCCAACACACCCTGCCTGAAACACCACCCCCAACACCCTGCCTGACACACCACCACCAACACACCACCCCCAACACACCACCCCAACACACCACCCCCAACACACCCTGCCTGACACACCATCCCCAACACACCACCCCAACACACCACCCCAACACACCACCCCAACACACACTGCCTGAAACACCACCCCAAGACACCCTGCCTGACACACCACCCCCAACACACCCTGCCTGACACACAACCCCCAACACACCACCCCCAACACACCACCCCCAACACACCCTGCCTGACACACCACCCCAACACACCACCCCCAACACACCAACACACCACCCCCAACACACCCTGCCTGACACACCACCCCCAACACACCCTGCCTGACACACCACCCCCAACACACCCTGCCTGACACACCACCCCCAACACACCCTGCCTGACACACCACCCCCAACACACCCTGCCTGACACACCAATCCCAACACACCCTGCCTGACACACCACCCCCCACCCCCAACACACCCTGCCTGACACACCACCCCCAACACACCCTGCCTGACACACACTGTCTGGCACACTGTCTGTCTGTCTGTCTGGCTGTCTGGCTGTCTGGCTGTCCGGCTGACTGGCTGTCTGGCTGATTGGTCACATAGCAGATGTTAATGCGAGTGTAGCGAAATGCTTGTGCTTCTAGTTCCGACCGTGCAGTAATATCCAATCAAGTAATCTAACAATTTCACAACAACTACCTTATACACACAAGTGTAAAGGAATGAATGAGAATATGTACATTTAAATATATGAATGAGTGACGCCCGAACGGCATAGGCAAGATGCAGTAGATGGTGTAGAGTTCAGTATATACATATGAGATGAGTAATGTAGGGTATGTAAACACTATATAAAGTGGCATTATTTAAAGTAACTTGTGATACATTTATTACATCCAATGTTTAATTATTAAAGTGGCTAGAGATTGAGTCAGAATGTTGGCAGCAGCCACTCATCAGGCTGTTTAACAGTCTGATGGCCTTGAGATATAAGCTGTTTTTCAGTCTCTTGGTCTTTGCTTTGATGCACCTGTACTGACCTCGCCTTCTGGATGATAGCGGGGTGAACAGGCAGTGGCTCGGGTGGTCGTTGTCCTTCATGATCTTTATGGCCTTCCTGTGACATCGGGTGGTGTAGGTGTCCTGGAGGGCAGGTAGTTTGCCCCCGGTGATGTGTTGTGCAGACCTCACTACCCTCTGGAGAGCCTTACGGTTGTGGGCGGGCAGCACTACCCTCACTACCCTCTGGAGAGCCTCTGGGCGGAGCAGACCTCACTACCCTCTGGAGAGCCTTACGGTTGGGGGCGGAGCAGACCTCACTACCCTCTGGAGAGCCTTACGGTTGTGGGCGGAGCAGACCTCACTACCTTCTGGAGAGCCTTACGGTTGTGGGCGGGGCAGACCTCACTACCCTCTGGAGAGCCTTGCGGTTGTGGGCGGAGCAGACCTCACTACCCTCTGGAGAGCCTTGCGGTTGTGGGCGGAGCAGACCTCACTACCCTCTGGAGAGCCTTACGGTTGTGGGCGGAGCAGACCTCACTACCCTCTGGAGAGCCTTAAGGTTGTGGGAGGAGCAGACCTCACTACCCTCTGGAGAGCCTTAAGGTTGTGGGCGGAGCAGACCTCACTACCCTCTGGAGAGCCTTACGGTTGTGGGCGGAGCAGTTGCTGTACCAGACGGTGATACAGCCCGACAAGATTCTCTTGTACCATCCAAAAGGCTGTGAAATACGTTTTACCAAAAATATTGTATTTTCAGCTGGTGTACAAAACCGAAAGTAAAAGACGCAAAAACTAAACTTCAGAACCGGAAGCACTGCAATAGCACACATAGAACATATCTACAGCTTCTTAGACTTGCTTTCAATGACAATGACAGATCTATAACTACATTTCTATATGAATTTGTTCCAAGTCACCCAGAAAGGTACATATCAATTTCTTTGGGGGGGGTTTAACATGTATGAATGTGTTATTCAATATGTTTCTATGGCCTATAGTAGTAATGATCTACTTTCCGGCTACCCAGATAAAGCACTAAGGATTTGGTCCTGCCGTACATACCTACACGTACGCTACGGTCACAAGACGCAGGCCTCCTAATTGTCCCTAGAATTTTAAAGCAAACAGCTGGAGGCAGGGCTTTCTCCTATAGAGCTCCATTTTTATGGAACGGTCTGCCTACCCATGTTAGAGATGCAAACTCAGGCTCAACCTTAAAGTCTTTACTGAAGACTCATCTCTTCAGTGGGTCATATGATTGAGTGTAGTCTGGCCCAGGAGTGGGAAGGTGAACGGAAAGGCTCTGGAGCAACGAACCACCCTTGCTGTCTCTGCCTGGCCGGTTCCCCTCTTTCCACTGGGATTCTCTGCCTCTAACCCTATTACAGGGGCTGAGTCCCTGGCTTACTGGGGCTCTCTCATGCCGTCCCTGGAAGGGGTGCGTCACCTGAGTGAATTGATTCACTGATGTGGTCATCCTGTCTGGGTTGGCGCCCCCCCCCCCCCCCCCTTGGGTTGTGCCCTGGCGGAGATCTTTGTGGGCTATACTCAGCCTTGTCTCAGGATGGTAAGTTGGTGGTTGAAGATATCCCTCTAGTGGTGTGGGGGCTGTGCTTTGGCAAAGTGGGTGGGGTTATATCCTTCCTGTTTGGCCCTGTCCGGGGATGTCCTCGGATGGGGCCACAGTGTCGGGGGGCCATGTGTCGGGGGGCTAGGGTCAGTTTGTTATATCTGGAGTACTTCTCCTGTCCTATTCGGTGTCCTGTGTGAATCTAAGTGTGCGTTCTCTAATTCTCTCCTTCTCTCTTTCTTTCTCTCTCTCGGAGGACCTGAGCCCTAGGACCATGCCCCAGGACTACCTGACATGATGACTCCTTGCTGTCCCCAGTCCACCTGGCCATGCTGCTGCTCCAGTTTCAACTGTTCTGCCTTACTATTATTCGACCATGCTGGTCATTTATGAACATTTGAACATCTTGGCCATGTTCTGTTATAATCTCCACCCGGCACAGCCAGAAGAGGACTGGCCACCCCACATAGCCTGGTTCCTCTCTAGGTTTCTTCCTAGGTTTTGGCCTTTCTAGGGAGTTTTCCTAGCCACCGTGCTTCTACACCTGCATTGCTTGCTGTTTGGGGTTTTAGGCTGGGTATCTGTAAAGCACTTTGAGATATCAGCTGATGTACGAAGGGCTATATAAATACATTTGATTTGATTTGATATAGTAGTAAAGGCCAAATTTAAATAAAAAATTATATATTATTTTTTGATACGATACAGTGGTTTTACAATTGAAAATCAAATAGGTAAATGATCCTACCCCCCAAAGGCTTAGACGTTTAGAGGTTAAAGTTCAGTTCCTACTGAGCTGACATAAGTAGCGCTTACCGTGAATGCAGTCTCCACTAACTCGGGAACAGTTTTAAATCACACTGTAACGCTGAACTTCAGCGAAACAGATTGAATCCAGCCCCTGATGTGATCCATGTCTACTAGTGATTACTGGTTGAACCTCTACTCATGTCAACACACTGACCTTAATTGTGACTAGACATGTGACTCTGCACCGCCCTGCAAGGTGAGGAGACTAAACATTCATAACAGGAACAATGAAAGTCTTCAATAGGAAATGACCATGAACACTGAAGTCTGTCTGTGGGCGTTCTAGGTTGGTTTTGTCCTTGGTGATTTGGTTTGTGTAAATATATATATATTCACTACACACACACACGCACGCACGCACACACACACACACACACACACACACACACACACACACACACACACACACACACACACACACACACACACACACACACACACACACACACACACACACACACACACACACACACACACACACACACACAAAGAGGTGTTCCAAGGAATATAACTTTTAATCACGCAAAAAGGGGGTTTATAATTCAACAGCCTGAGGATATAATAAAGACTGTAAATTGCACTTCTACATTTTCATAAAAACAAAATAAACCACAAATTAAAAAGCAGGCTTTTAATGTATACATTTCTTTCATAAGAAACATCTTCAAAACTGTACATGAAGCTTTTCACAAAGCAGTTGAATCCTCCGTTTCAGAAATGTTCATGGTTCACATCTTCTACACATCAGGTCCAGAGAGGGTCTGCTACATTACAAACCTCACATCATCTGACTGTTGATGTACGTCTCAGAGAATGAAGTCTGAGAACATTCCAATGGAACAGTCTTGGAACATTCTAGAACTGTCTAGAACATTCCGGAACAGGTTTAGAACATTCCACAACAACAACAATATAACAACAACGTTGGCTTTGAGAAATGAGTCCAACAGTTGCAATGCTGCTTGGCAACATTCAGGAGCTCCAGAGCAGGAAGACAGTAGGATCAGAAGTTGTCTGTCTGTCTGGGCCAGTCTGTCTGTCCATCTGTCTGTCTGTCTGCACCCCTCTCAGTTAGTGTCCACATTCGGCTCAGACCCAGGTCTGCTGTCCATTCAGGAAGAGGCCTGTTGTTGTGGGTGTGGCCAGGTAGCTCCCTGACACTCAGTCTGTGTCCACATGACAGGGGTTAGTCCCACTCTGCTCTGCCTCCTGGTACAGTCTGAGGAAGTCCTTGTATCTCGGGGCACAGCCCATCCAGGCCTCCCGAACCTTACGCTCCCCGTGAACAGGAAGTCTCCATCCCCTTCCCGGGCCGGGCCTCACCCCACACTGCCTGGGCATCCTCACCCTGCCTGTCCACCTCCTCACTCTCACCCCCCCTGACACAAACACCTGAGTCTTCTGTCTGTACAGGCGGCTTATCGCCACGGTGACCGACAACTGCTCCGCCTCCTGCTCCACCCCCTGGATGGTGCCCCTCCCCACTGCAGAGAGGAGGAGAGGAGATGTTAATATATGTTACAGTACTACAGTACAGTGTACTGATACAGTATAACAAATA
>NW_025745294.1:385525-388025 GCF_021184085.1 Oncorhynchus gorbuscha | reverse complement strand
CTGGTCTCCTCTCTCTCTCTCTGGTCTCCTCTCTCTCTCTCTGGTCTCCTTCTCTCTCTCTCTGGTCTCCTTCTCTCTCTCTCTGGTCTCCTTCTCTCTCTCTCTGGTCTCCTCTCTCTCTCTGGTCTCCTCTCTCTCTCTCTGGTCTCCTCTCTCTCTCTCTCTCTCTCTCTCTCTGGTCTCCTTCTCTCTCTCTCTGGTCTCCTCTCTCTCTCTCTGGTCTCCTCTCTCTCTGGTCTCCTTCTCTCTCTCTGGTCTCCTTCTCTCTCTCTCTGGTCTCCTTCTCTCTCTCTCTGGTCTCCTCTCTCTCTCTGGTCTCCTCCTCTCTCTCTCTGGTCTCCTCTCTCTCTCTCTCTCTCTCTGGTCTCCTTCTCTCTCTGGTCTCCCTCTCTCTCTCTCTCTGGTCTCCTCTCTCTCTCTCTCTGGTCTCCTTCTTCTCTCTCTCTGGTCTCCTTCTCTCTCTCTCTGGTCTCCTTCTCTCTCTCTCTGGTCTCCTCTCTCTCTCTCTGGTCTCCTTCTCTCTCTCTCTGGTCTCCTCTCTCTCTCTCTGGTCTCTCTCTCTCTCTCCTTCTCTCTCTCTCTGGTCTCCTTCTCTCTCTCTGGTCTCTCCTCTCTCTCTCTCTGGTCTCCTTCTCTCTCTCTCTGGTCTCCTCTCTCTCTCTCTGGTCTCCTGGTCTCCTTCTCTCTCTCTGGTCTCTCTGGTCTCCTCTCTCTCTCTCTGGTCTCTTCTCTCTCTCTCTGGTCTCTCTCTCTCTCTCTCTCTGGTCTCCTCTGGTCTCTCTCTCTCTGGTCTCCTTCTCTCTCTCTGGTCTCCTTCTCTCTCTCTCTCTGGTCTCCTTCTCTCTCTCTCTGGTCTCTGGTCTCTCTCTCTCTCTGGTCTCTCTTCTCTCTCTCTCTCTGGTCTCCTTCTCTCTCTCTCTGGTCTCCTTCTCTCTCTGGTCTCTTCTCTCTCTGGTCTCCTCTCTCTCTGGTCTCTCTCTCTCTCTGGTCTCTCTCTCTCTCTCTCTCTGGTCTCTTCTCTCTCTCTCTGGTCTCCTGGTTCTCTCTCTCTGGTCTCCTCTCTCTCTCTCTGGTCTCCTTCTCTCTCTCTCTGGTCTCCTTCTCTCTCTCTGGTCTCCTCTCTCTCTCTCTGGTCTCCTCTCTCTCTCTCTGGTCTCCTCTCTCTCTCTGGTCTCCTCTCTCTCTCTCTGGTCTCCTCCTCTCTCTCTCTCTGGTCTCCTCTCTCTCTCTCTGGTCTCCTCTCTCTCTCTCTCTGGTCTCCTTCTCTCTCTCTCTGGTCTCTCCTTCTCTCTCTGGTCTCTCTCTCTCTCTGGTCTCCTCCTCTCTCTCTCTGGTCTCCTCTCTCTCTCTCTGGTCTCCTTCTCTCTCTGGTCTCTCTGGTCTCTCTCTCTCTGGTCTCTCTCTCTCTCTGGTCTCCTCTCTCTCTCTCTGGTCTCTCTCTCTCTCTCTGGTCTCCTCTCTCTCTCTCTGGTCCTCTTCTCTCTCTCTCTCTCTCTGGTCTCCTTCTCTCTCTCTGGTCTCCTTCTCTCTCTCTGGTCTCCTCTCTCTCTGGTCTCCTTCTCTTTCTCTCTGGTCTCCTCTCTCTCTCTCTGGTCTCCTTCTCTCTGGTCTCCTCTCTCTCTCTCTCTGGTCTCCTTCTCTCTCTCTCTGGTCTCTCTCTCTCTCTGGTCTCCTCTCTCTCTCTCTCTGGTCTCCTCTCTCTCTCTCTGGTCTCCTCTCTCTCTCTCTCTGGTCTCTCTTCCCTCTCTCTCTGGTCTCCTCCTCTCTCTCTGGTCTCTCTCTCTCTCTGGTCTCCTCTCTCTCTCTCTCTGGTCTCCTTCTCTCTCTCTCTGGTCTCCTTCTCTCTCTCTCTGGTCTCCTCCTCTCTCTCTCTGGTCTCCCTCTCTCTCTCTCTGCTCTCCTCTCTCTCTCTCTGGTCTCCTCTCTCTCTCTCTCTGGTCTCCTCTCTCTCTTTCTGGTCTCTCCTCTCTCTCTCCCTGGTCTCCTTCTCTCTCTCTCTGGTATCCTTCTCTCTCTCTGCTCTCCTCTCTCTCTCTCTCTGGTCTCTCCTTCTCTGGTCTCTCTCTCTCTCTCTCTCTGGTCTCCTCTCTCTCTCTGGTCTCCTCCTCTCTCTCTCTCTGGTCTCCTCCTCTCTCTCTGGTCTCCTTATCTCTCTCTCTGGTCTCTCTCTCTCTGGTCTCCTTCTCTCTCTCTCTCTGGTCTCTGGTCTCCTTCTCTCTCTCTGGTCTCCTTCTCTCTCTGGTCTCTCTCTCTCTGGTCTCCTTCTCTCTCTCTGGTCTCCTTCTCTCTCTCTCTGGTCTCTGATCTGGCTCTCTCTCTCTGGTCTCCTCTCTCTCTCTCTGGTCTCTCTCTCTCTGGTCTCCTCTCTCTCTCTCTCTCTCTCTCTCTGGTCTCCTTCTCTCTCTCTCTGGTCTCCCTCCTCTCTCCTCTCTGGTCTCCCTCTCTCTCTCTGGTCTCCTCCTCTCTCTCTCTGGTCTCCTTCTCTCTCTCTCTGGTCTCC
>NW_025745294.1:382500-385025 GCF_021184085.1 Oncorhynchus gorbuscha | reverse complement strand
TTCTCCTGCTACCAACACCTCATTACACCTGGTTCATCCTAGTATCAACAGGTTCATTCTCCTGCTACCAACACCTCATTACACCTGGTTCATCCTAGTATCAACAGGTTCATTCTCCTGCTACCAACACCTCATTACACCTGGTTCATCCTAGTATCAACAGGTTCATTCTCCTGCTACCAACACCTCATTACACCTGGTTCATCCTAGTATCAACAGGTTCATTCTCCTGCTACCAACACCTCATTACACCTGGTTCATCCTAGTATCAACAGGTTCATTCTCCTGCTACCAACACCTCATTACACCTGGTTCATCCTAGTATCAACAGGTTCATTCTCCTGCTACCAACACCTCATTACACCTGGTTCATCCTAGTATCAACAGGTTCATTCTCCTGCTACCAACACCTCATTACACCTGGTTCATCCTAGTATCAACAGGTTCATTCTCCTGCTACCAACACCTCATTACACCTGGTTCATCCTAGTATCAACAGGTTCATTCTCCTGCTACCAACACCTCATTACACCTGGTTCATCCTAGTATCAACAGGTTCATTCTCCTGCTACCAACACCTCATTACACCTGGTTCATCCTAGTATCAACAGGTTCATTCTCCTGCTACCAACACCTCATTACACCTGGTTCATCCTAGTATCAACAGGTTCATTCTCCTGCTACCAACACCTCATTACACCTGGTTCATCCTAGTATCAACAGGTTCATTCTCCTGCTACCAACACCTCATTACACCTGGTTCATCCTAGTATCAACAGGTTCATTCTCCTGCTACCAACACCTCATTACACCTGGTTCATCCTAGTATCAACAGGTTCATTCTCCTGCTACCAACACCTCATTACACCTGGTTCATCCTAGTATCAACAGGTTCATTCTCCTGCTACCAACACCTCATTACACCTGGTTCATCCTAGTATCAACAGGTTCATTCTCCTGCTACCAACACCTCATTACACCTGGTTCATCCTAGTATCAACAGGTTCATTCTCCTGCTACCAACACCTCATTACACCTGGTTCATCCTAGTATCAACAGGTTCATTCTCCTGCTACCAACACCTCATTACACCTGGTTCATCCTAGTATCAACAGGTTCATTCTCCTGCTACCAACACCTCATTACACCTGGTTCATCCTAGTATCAACAGGTTCATTCTCCTGCTACCAACACCTCATTACACCTGGTTCATCCTAGTATCAACAGGTTCATTCTCCTGCTACCAACACCTCATTACACCTGGTTCATCCTAGTATCAACAGGTTCATTCTCCTGCTACCAACACCTCATTACACCTGGTTCATCCTAGTATCAACAGGTTCATTCTCCTGCTACCAACACCTCATTACACCTGGTTCATCCTAGTATCAACAGGTTCATTCTCCTGCTACCAACACCTCATTACACCTGGTTCATCCTAGTAT
This sequence comes from Oncorhynchus gorbuscha, assembly GCF_021184085.1. Classification (NCBI taxonomy): domain Eukaryota; kingdom Metazoa; phylum Chordata; class Actinopteri; order Salmoniformes; family Salmonidae; genus Oncorhynchus; species Oncorhynchus gorbuscha. The sequence continues at coordinate 383,580 of NW_025745294.1, read as the reverse complement.
CAACAGGTTCATTCTCCTGCTACCAACACCTCATTACACCTGGTTCATCCTAGTATCAACAGGTTCATTCTCCTGCTACCAACACCTCATTACACCTGGTTCATCCTAGTATCAACAGGTTCATTCTCCTGCTACCAACACCTCATTACACCTGGTTCATCAACTTCATTCTCCTGCTACCAACACCTCAACACCTGGTTCATCCTAGTATCAACAGGTTCATTCTCCTGCTACCAACACCTCATTACACCTGGTTCATCCTAGTATCAACAGGTTCATTCTCCTGCTACCAACACCTCATTACACCTGGTTCATCCTAGTATCAACAGGTTCATTCTCCTGCTACCAACACCTCATTACACCTGGTTCATCCTAGTATCAACAGGTTCATTCTCCTGCTACCAACACCTCATTACACCTGGTTCATCCTAGTATCAACAGGTTCATTCTCCTGCTACCAACACCTCATTACACCTGGTTCATCCTAGTATCAACAGGTTCATTCTCCTGCTACCAACACCTCATTACACCTGGTTCATCCTAGTATCAACAGGTTCATTCTCCTGCTACCAACACCTCATTACACCTGGTTCATCCTAGTATCAACAGGTTCATTCTCCTGCTACCAACACCTCATTACACCTGGTTCATCCTAGTATCAACAGGTTCATTCTCCTGCTACCAACACCTCATTACACCTGGTTCATCCTAGTATCAACAGGTTCATTCTCCTGCTACCAACACCTCATTACACCTGGTTCATCCTAGTATCAACAGGTTCATTCTCCTGCTACCAACACCTCATTACACCTGGTTCATCCTAGTATCAACAGGTTCATTCTCCTGCTACCAACACCTCATTACACCTGGTTCAGTATCAACAGGTTCTTCTCCTGCTACCAACACCTCATTACACCTGGCTACCAACACCTCATTACACCTGGTTCATCCTAGTATCAACAGGTTCATTCTCCTGCTACCAACACCTCAATTCACCTGGTTCATCCTAGTATCAACAGGTTCATTCTCCTGCTACCAACATCTCATTACACCTGGTTCATCCTAGTATCAACAGGTTCA
>NW_025745294.1:367500-377500 GCF_021184085.1 Oncorhynchus gorbuscha | reverse complement strand
GACAGAGCAGCTAGAACTCTGACCTTCAGACAGAGCAGCTAGAACCCTGACCTTCAGACTGACCCACTAGAACCCTGACCTTCAGACAGACCCACTGGAACCCTGACCATCAGACAGATCAGCTAGAACTCTGACCTTCAGACAGAGCAGCTAGAACCCTGACCATCAGACAGATCAGCTAGGACCCTGACCTTCAGACAGAGGAGCTAGAACCCTGACCTTCAGACGGAGCAGCTAGATCCCTGACCTTCAGACAGACCCGCTAGAACCCTTACCTTCAGACAGACCCGCTAGAACCATGACCTTCAGACAGACCCGCTAGAACCATGACCTTCAGAAATAGCAGCTAGAAGCCTGACCTTCAAACAGAGCAGCTAGAAGCCTGACCTTCAGACAGAGCAGCTAGAAGCCTGACCTTCAGACAGAGCAGCTAGAAGCCTGACCTTCAGACAGAGCAGCTAGAAGCCTTACCTTCAGACAGACCCACTAGAACCATGACCTTCAGACAAACCCGCTAGAACCATGACCTTCAGACAGATCCGCTAGAACCATGACCTTCAGACAGACCCGCTAGAACCATGACCTTCAGACAGAGCAGCTAGAAGCCTGACCTTCAGACAGGCCCCACTAGAACCCTGACCTTCAGACTGACCCACTAGAACCCTGACCTTCAGACAGACCCACTGGAACCCTGACCATCAGACAGATCAGCTAGAACTCTGACCTTCAGACAGAGGAGCTAGAACCCTGACCTTCAGACGGAGCAGCTAGATCCCTGACCTTCAGACAGACCCGCTAGAACCCTTACCTTCAGACAGACCCGCTAGAACCATGACCTTCAGACAGACCCGCTAGAACCATGAACTTCAGAAATAGCAGCTAGAAGCCTGACCTTCAAACAGAGCAGCTAGAAGCCTGACCTTCAGACAGAGCAGCTAGAAGCCTGACCTTCAGACAGAGCAGCTAGAAGCCTGACCTTCAGACAGAGCAGCTAGAAGCCTTACCTTCAGACAGACCCACTAGAACCATGACCTTCAGACAAACCCGCTAGAACCATGACCTTCAGACAGATCCGCTAGAACCATGACCTTCAGACAGACCCGCTAGAACCATGACCTTCAGACAGAGCAGCTAGAAGCCTGACCTTCAGACAGGCCCCACTAGAACCCTGACCTTCAGACAAACCCGCTAGAACCATGACCTTCAGACAGATCCGCTAGAACCATGACCTTCAGACAGACCCGCTAGAACCATGACCTTCAGACAGAGCAGCTAGAATCCTGACCTTCAAACAGAGCAGCTAGAAGCCTGACCTTCAGACAGAGCAGCTAGAAGCCTTACCTTCAGACAGACCCACTAGAACCATGACCTTCAGACAAACCCGCTAGAACCATGACCTTCAGACAGATCCGCTAGAACCATGACCTTCAGACAGACCCGCTAGAACCATGACCTTCAGACAGAGCAGCTAGAAGCCTGACCTTCAGACAGGCCCCACTAGAACCCTGACCTTCAGACTGACCCACTAGAACCCTGACCTTCAGACAGACCCACTGGAACCCTGACCATCAGACAGATCAGCTAGAACTCTGACCTTCAGACAGAGGAGCTAGAACCCTGACCTTCAGACGGAGCAGCTAGATCCCTGACCTTCAGACAGACCCGCTAGAACCCTTACCTTCAGACAGACCCGCTAGAACCATGACCTTCAGACAGACCCGCTAGAACCATGAACTTCAGAAATAGCAGCTAGAAGCCTGACCTTCAAACAGAGCAGCTAGAAGCCTGACCTTCAGACAGAGCAGCTAGAAGCCTGACCTTCAGACAGAGCAGCTAGAAGCCTGACCTTCAGACAGAGCAGCTAGAAGCCTTACCTTCAGACAGACCCACTAGAACCATGACCTTCAGACAAACCCGCTAGAACCATGACCTTCAGACAGATCCGCTAGAACCATGACCTTCAGACAGACCCGCTAGAACCATGACCTTCAGACAGAGCAGCTAGAAGCCTGACCTTCAGACAGGCCCCACTAGAACCCTGACCTTCAGACAAACCCGCTAGAACCATGACCTTCAGACAGATCCGCTAGAACCATGACCTTCAGACAGACCCGCTAGAACCATGACCTTCAGACAGAGCAGCTAGAATCCTGACCTTCAAACAGAGCAGCTAGAAGCCTGACCTTCAGACAGAGCAGCTAGAAGCCTGACCTTCAGACAGAGCAGCTAGAAGGCTGACCTTCAGACAGAGCAGCTAGAAGGCTGACCTTCAGACAGAGCAGCTAGAAGCCTGACCTTCAGACAGAGCAGCTAGAAGGCTGACCTTCAGACAGAGCAGCTAGAAGCCTGACCTTCAGACAGAGCAGCTAGAAGCCTGTTCTTCAGACAGACCCACTAGAACCCTGACCTTCAGACAGAGCAGCTAGAAGCCTGTTGTCAACATACCAAAGCCCTGAATAGTGAATAAGAGAGACAGAGAGAGAGAGAGAGAGAGAGAGAGAGAGAGATAGAGAGAGAGAAGAGGCAATACTGGGTGATGTTCAGTAGTGTAGAGGTAGTAACAGCACTACTGGGTGATGTTCAGTAGTGTAGAGGTAGTAACAGCACTACTGGGTGTTGTTCAGTAGTGTAGAGGTAGTAACAGCACTACTGGGTGGTGTTCAGTGATGTTCAGTAGTGTAGAGGTAGTAACAGCACTACTGGGTGGTGTTCAGTAGTGTAGAGGTAGTAGCAGCACTACTGGGTGGTGTTCAGTGATGTTCAGTAGTGTAGAGGTAGTAACAGCACTACTGGGTGATGTTCAGTGATGTTCAGTAGTGTAGAGGTAGTAACAGTACTACTGGGTGGTGTTCAGTAGTATAGAGGTAGTAACAGCACTACTGGGTGGTGTTCAGTAGTGTAGATGTAGTAACAGCACTACTGGGTGATGTTCAGTAGTGTAGAGGTAGTAACAGCACTACTGGTGGTGTTCAGTAGTGTAGAGGTAGTAACAGCACTACTGGGTGGTGTTCAGTAGTGTAGAGGTAGTAACAGCACTACTGGGTGATGTTCAGTAGTGTAGAGGTAGTAACAGCACTACTGGGTGATGTTCAGTAGTGTAGAGGTAGTAACAGCACTACTGGGTGGTGTTGTTCAGTAGTGTAGAGGTAGTAACAGCACTACTGGGTGGTGTTCAGTAGTGTAGAGGTAGTAACAGCACTACTGGGTGGTGTTCAGTAGTGTAGAGGTAGTAACAGCACTACTGGGTGGTGTTCAGTGATGTTCAGTAGTGTAGAGGTACTAACAGCACTACTGGGTGGTGTTCAGTAGTGTAGAGGTAGTAACAGCACTACTGGGTGATGTTCAGTGATGTTCAGTAGTGTAGAGGTACTAACAGCACTACTGGGTGGTGTTCAGTAGTGTAGAGGTAGTAACAGCACTACTGGGTGGTGTTCAGTAGTGTAGAGGTAGTAACAGCACTACTGGGTGATGTTCAGTAGTGTAGAGGTAGTAACAGCACTACTGGGTGATGTTCAGTAGTGTAGAGGTAGTAACAGCACTACTGGGTGATGTTCAGTAGTGTAGAGGTAGTAACAGCACTACTGGGTGGTGTTCAGTGATGTTCAGTAGTGTAGAGGTAGTAACAGCACTACTGGGTGATGTTCAGTAGTGTAGAGGTAGTAACAGCACTACTGGGTGGTGGTGTTCAGTAGTGTAGAGGTAGTAACAGCACTACTGGGTGGTGTTCAGTAGTGTAGAGGTAGTAACAGCACTACTGGGTGATGTTCAGTGATGTTCAGTAGTGTAGAGGTAGTAACAGCACTACTGGGTGATGTTCAGTAGTGTAGAGGTAGTAACAGCACTACTGGGTGGTGGTGTTCAGTAGTGTAGAGGTAGTAACAGCACTACTGGGTGGTGTTCAGTAGTGTAGAGGTAGTAACAGCACTACTGGGTGATGTTCAGTGATGTTCAGTAGTGTAGAGGTAGTAACAGCACTACTGGGTGATGTTCAGTAGTGTAGAGGTAGTAACAGCACTACTGGGTGGTGTTCAGTGGTGTTCAGTAGTGTAGAGGTAGTAACAGCACTACTGGGTGATGTTCAGTAGTGTAGAGGTAGTAACAGCACTACTGGGTGGTGTTCAGTGGTGTTCAGTAGTGTAGAGGTAGTAACAGCACTACTGGGTGGTGTTCAGTGGTGTTCAGTAGTGTAGAGGTAGTAACAGCACTACTGGGTGATGTTCAGTGGTGTTCAGTAGTGTAGAGGTAGTAACAGCACTACTGGGTGATGTTCAGTAGTGTAGAGGTAGTAACAGCACTACTGGGTGATGTTCAGTGGTGTTCAGTAGTGTAGAGGTAGTAACAGCACTACTGGGTGATGTTCAGTAGTGTAGAGGTAGTAACAGCACTACTGGGTGGTGTTCAGTAGTGTAGAGGTAGTAACAGCACTACTGGGTGATGTTCAGTAGTGTAGAGGTAGTAACAGCACTACTGGGTGGTGGTGTTCAGTAGTGTAGAGGTAGTAACAGCACTACTGGGTGGTGTTCAGTAGTGTAGAGGTAGTAACAGCACTACTGGGTGATGTTCAGTGATGTTCAGTAGTGTAGAGGTAGTAACAGCACTACTGGGTGATGTTCAGTAGTGTAGAGGTAGTAACAGCACTACTGGGTGGTGGTGTTCAGTAGTGTAGAGGTAGTAACAGCACTACTGGGTGGTGTTCAGTAGTGTAGAGGTAGTAACAGCACTACTGGGTGATGTTCAGTGATGTTCAGTAGTGTAGAGGTAGTAACAGCACTACTGGGTGATGTTCAGTAGTGTAGAGGTAGTAACAGCACTACTGGGTGGTGTTCAGTGGTGTTCAGTAGTGTAGAGGTAGTAACAGCACTACTGGGTGATGTTCAGTAGTGTAGAGGTAGTAACAGCACTACTGGGTGGTGTTCAGTGGTGTTCAGTAGTGTAGAGGTAGTAACAGCACTACTGGGTGGTGTTCAGTGGTGTTCAGTAGTGTAGAGGTAGTAACAGCACTACTGGGTGATGTTCAGTGGTGTTCAGTAGTGTAGAGGTAGTAACAGCACTACTGGGTGTTGTTCAGTAGTGTAGAGGTAGTAACAGCACTACTGGGTGGTGTTCAGTGATGTTCAGTAGTGTAGAGGTAGTAACAGCACTACTGGGTGGTGTTCAGTAGTGTAGAGGTAGTAGCAGCACTACTGGGTGGTGTTCAGTGATGTTCAGTAGTGTAGAGGTAGTAACAGCACTACTGGGTGATGTTCAGTGATGTTCAGTAGTGTAGAGGTAGTAACAGTACTACTGGGTGGTGTTCAGTAGTATAGAGGTAGTAACAGCACTACTGGGTGGTGTTCAGTAGTGTAGATGTAGTAACAGCACTACTGGGTGATGTTCAGTAGTGTAGAGGTAGTAACAGCACTACTGGTGGTGTTCAGTAGTGTAGAGGTAGTAACAGCACTACTGGGTGGTGTTCAGTAGTGTAGAGGTAGTAACAGCACTACTGGGTGATGTTCAGTAGTGTAGAGGTAGTAACAGCACTACTGGGTGATGTTCAGTAGTGTAGAGGTAGTAACAGCACTACTGGGTGGTGTTGTTCAGTAGTGTAGAGGTAGTAACAGCACTACTGGGTGGTGTTCAGTAGTGTAGAGGTAGTAACAGCACTACTGGGTGGTGTTCAGTAGTGTAGAGGTAGTAACAGCACTACTGGGTGGTGTTCAGTGATGTTCAGTAGTGTAGAGGTACTAACAGCACTACTGGGTGGTGTTCAGTAGTGTAGAGGTAGTAACAGCACTACTGGGTGATGTTCAGTGATGTTCAGTAGTGTAGAGGTACTAACAGCACTACTGGGTGGTGTTCAGTAGTGTAGAGGTAGTAACAGCACTACTGGGTGGTGTTCAGTAGTGTAGAGGTAGTAACAGCACTACTGGGTGATGTTCAGTAGTGTAGAGGTAGTAACAGCACTACTGGGTGATGTTCAGTAGTGTAGAGGTAGTAACAGCACTACTGGGTGATGTTCAGTAGTGTAGAGGTAGTAACAGCACTACTGGGTGGTGTTCAGTGATGTTCAGTAGTGTAGAGGTAGTAACAGCACTACTGGGTGATGTTCAGTAGTGTAGAGGTAGTAACAGCACTACTGGGTGGTGGTGTTCAGTAGTGTAGAGGTAGTAACAGCACTACTGGGTGGTGTTCAGTAGTGTAGAGGTAGTAACAGCACTACTGGGTGATGTTCAGTGATGTTCAGTAGTGTAGAGGTAGTAACAGCACTACTGGGTGATGTTCAGTAGTGTAGAGGTAGTAACAGCACTACTGGGTGGTGGTGTTCAGTAGTGTAGAGGTAGTAACAGCACTACTGGGTGGTGTTCAGTAGTGTAGAGGTAGTAACAGCACTACTGGGTGATGTTCAGTGATGTTCAGTAGTGTAGAGGTAGTAACAGCACTACTGGGTGATGTTCAGTAGTGTAGAGGTAGTAACAGCACTACTGGGTGGTGTTCAGTGGTGTTCAGTAGTGTAGAGGTAGTAACAGCACTACTGGGTGATGTTCAGTAGTGTAGAGGTAGTAACAGCACTACTGGGTGGTGTTCAGTGGTGTTCAGTAGTGTAGAGGTAGTAACAGCACTACTGGGTGGTGTTCAGTGGTGTTCAGTAGTGTAGAGGTAGTAACAGCACTACTGGGTGATGTTCAGTGGTGTTCAGTAGTGTAGAGGTAGTAACAGCACTACTGGGTGATGTTCAGTAGTGTAGAGGTAGTAACAGCACTACTGGGTGATGTTCAGTGGTGTTCAGTAGTGTAGAGGTAGTAACAGCACTACTGGGTGATGTTCAGTAGTGTAGAGGTAGTAACAGCACTACTGGGTGGTGTTCAGTGTGTAGAGGTAGTAACAGCACTACTGGGTGATGTTCAGTAGTGTAGAGGTAGTAACAGCACTACTGGGTGGTGGTGTTCAGTAGTGTAGAGGTAGTAACAGCACTACTGGGTGGTGTTCAGTAGTGTAGAGGTAGTAACAGCACTACTGGGTGATGTTCAGTGATGTTCAGTAGTGTAGAGGTAGTAACAGCACTACTGGGTGATGTTCAGTAGTGTAGAGGTAGTAACAGCACTACTGGGTGGTGGTGTTCAGTAGTGTAGAGGTAGTAACAGCACTACTGGGTGGTGTTCAGTAGTGTAGAGGTAGTAACAGCACTACTGGGTGATGTTCAGTGATGTTCAGTAGTGTAGAGGTAGTAACAGCACTACTGGGTGATGTTCAGTAGTGTAGAGGTAGTAACAGCACTACTGGGTGGTGTTCAGTGGTGTTCAGTAGTGTAGAGGTAGTAACAGCACTACTGGGTGATGTTCAGTAGTGTAGAGGTAGTAACAGCACTACTGGGTGGTGTTCAGTGGTGTTCAGTAGTGTAGAGGTAGTAACAGCACTACTGGGTGGTGTTCAGTGGTGTTCAGTAGTGTAGAGGTAGTAACAGCACTACTGGGTGATGTTCAGTGGTGTTCAGTAGTGTAGAGGTAGTAACAGCACTACTGGGTGATGGGTGATGTTCAGTAGTGTAGAGGTAGTAACAGCACTACTGGGTGATGTTCAGTGGTGTTCAGTAGTGTAGAGGTAGTAACAGCACTACTGGGTGATGTTCAGTAGTGTAGAGGTAGTAACAGCACTACTGGGTGGTGTTCAGTAGTGTAGAGGTAGTAACAGCACTACTGGGTGATGTTCAGTAGTGTAGAGGTAGTAACAGCACTACTGGGTGATGTTCAGTAGTGTAGAGGTAGTAACAGCACTACTGGGTGGTGTTCAGTAGTGTAGAGGTAGTAGCAGCACTACTGGGTGGTGTTGTTCAGTAGTGTAGAGGTAGTAGCAGCACTACTGGGTGGTGTTCAGTAGTGTAGAGGTAGTAACAGCACTACTGGGTGGTGTTCAGTGGTGTTCAGTAGTGTAGAGGTAGTAACAGCACTACTGGGTGATGTTCAGTAGTGTAGAGGTAGTAACAGCACTACTGGGTGATGTTCAGTGGTGTTCAGTAGTGTAGAGGTAGTAACAGCACTACTGGGTGATGTTCAGTAGTGTAGAGGTAGTAACAGTACTACTGGGTGGTGTTCAGTAGTATAGAGGTAGTAACAGCACTACTGGGTGGTGTTCAGTAGTGTAGATGTAGTAACAGCACTACTGGGTGATGTTCAGTAGTGTAGAGGTAGTAACAGCACTACTGGTGGTGTTCAGTAGTGTAGAGGTAGTAACAGCACTACTGGGTGGTGTTCAGTAGTGTAGAGGTAGTAACAGCACTACTGGGTGATGTTCAGTAGTGTAGAGGTAGTAACAGCACTACTGGGTGATGTTCAGTAGTGTAGAGGTAGTAACAGCACTACTGGGTGGTGTTGTTCAGTAGTGTAGAGGTAGTAACAGCACTACTGGGTGGTGTTCAGTAGTGTAGAGGTAGTAACAGCACTACTGGGTGGTGTTCAGTAGTGTAGAGGTAGTAACAGCACTACTGGGTGGTGTTCAGTGATGTTCAGTAGTGTAGAGGTACTAACAGCACTACTGGGTGGTGTTCAGTAGTGTAGAGGTAGTAACAGCACTACTGGGTGATGTTCAGTGATGTTCAGTAGTGTAGAGGTACTAACAGCACTACTGGGTGGTGTTCAGTAGTGTAGAGGTAGTAACAGCACTACTGGGTGGTGTTCAGTAGTGTAGAGGTAGTAACAGCACTACTGGGTGATGTTCAGTAGTGTAGAGGTAGTAACAGCACTACTGGGTGATGTTCAGTAGTGTAGAGGTAGTAACAGCACTACTGGGTGATGTTCAGTAGTGTAGAGGTAGTAACAGCACTACTGGGTGGTGTTCAGTGATGTTCAGTAGTGTAGAGGTAGTAACAGCACTACTGGGTGATGTTCAGTAGTGTAGAGGTAGTAACAGCACTACTGGGTGGTGGTGTTCAGTAGTGTAGAGGTAGTAACAGCACTACTGGGTGGTGTTCAGTAGTGTAGAGGTAGTAACAGCACTACTGGGTGATGTTCAGTGGTGTTCAGTAGTGTAGAGGTAGTAACAGCACTACTGGGTGATGTTCAGTAGTGTAGAGGTAGTAACAGCACTACTGGGTGATGTTCAGTGGTGTTCAGTAGTGTAGAGGTAGTAACAGCACTACTGGGTGATGTTCAGTAGTGTAGAGGTAGTAACAGCACTACTGGGTGGTGTTCAGTAGTGTAGAGGTAGTAACAGCACTACTGGGTGATGTTCAGTAGTGTAGAGGTAGTAACAGCACTACTGGGTGATGTTCAGTAGTGTAGAGGTAGTAACAGCACTACTGGGTGGTGTTCAGTAGTGTAGAGGTAGTAGCAGCACTACTGGGTGGTGTTGTTCAGTAGTGTAGAGGTAGTAGCAGCACTACTGGGTGGTGTTCAGTAGTGTAGAGGTAGTAACAGCACTACTGGGTGGTGTTCAGTGGTGTTCAGTAGTGTAGAGGTAGTAACAGCACTACTGGGTGATGTTCAGTAGTGTAGAGGTAGTAACAGCACTACTGGGTGATGTTCAGTGGTGTTCAGTAGTGTAGAGGTAGTAACAGCACTACTGGGTGATGTTCAGTAGTGTAGAGGTAGTAACAGTACTACTGGGTGGTGTTCAGTAGTATAGAGGTAGTAACAGCACTACTGGGTGGTGTTCAGTAGTGTAGATGTAGTAACAGCACTACTGGGTGATGTTCAGTAGTGTAGAGGTAGTAACAGCACTACTGGTGGTGTTCAGTGTGTAGAGGTAGTAACAGCACTACTGGGTGGTGTTCAGTAGTGTAGAGGTAGTAACAGCACTACTGGGTGATGTTCAGTAGTGTAGAGGTAGTAACAGCACTACTGGGTGATGTTCAGTAGTGTAGAGGTAGTAACAGCACTACTGGGTGGTGTTCAGTAGTGTAGAGGTAGTAACAGCACTACTGGGTGGTGTTCAGTAGTGTAGAGGTAGTAACAGCACTACTGGGTGGTGTTCAGTAGTGTAGAGGTAGTAACAGCACTACTGGGTGGTGTTCAGTGATGTTCAGTAG
>NW_025745294.1:325000-360000 GCF_021184085.1 Oncorhynchus gorbuscha | reverse complement strand
GTTTTGGTACTCTTCCCCAGATCTGTGCCTCGACACAATCCTGTCTCTGAGCTCTACGGACAATTCCTTCAACCTCATGGCTTGGTGAATGTCCCTTTTGCTCATTTCCAAATCATGTCTAATCAATTGAATTTACCACAGGTGGACTCCAATCAAGTTGTAGAAACATCTCAAGGATGAGTAATGGAAACAGGATGCACCTGAGCTCAATTTAGAGTCTCATAGCAAAAGTTCTGAATACTTATGTAAATAAGGTATTTCTGTGTTTATTTTTAATACATTTGGTAAAATTTCTAAAAACCTATTTTCATTTTTGTCATTATAGGGTATCGTGTGTAGAATGCTGAGGGAACAAATTAATTTAATCCATTTTAGAATAAGGCTGTAACGTAACAAAATGTGGAAAAAGTCAATGGGGTCTGAATACTTTCTGAATGCACTGTCAATGTATACTGACTCTACACACCCACTCACAAACAAGCTGCTGTTACCCTGTTTATCATATACCCTGAATCATATAGCCTATTCACCTTACCCCCACACAACACTCCAGTATCCCTGCACATTGTAAACATGGTGTTGTACTGACCCTGTATATCATATAGCCTATTCACCTTACCCCCACACAACACTCCAGTATCCCTGCACATTGTAAACATGGTGTTGTACTGACCCTGTATATCATATAGCCTATTCACCTTACCCCCACACAACACTCCAGTATCCCTGCACATTGTAAACATGGTGTTGTACTGACCCTGTATATCATATAGCCTATTCACCTTACCCCCACACAACACTCCAGTATCCCTGCACATTGTAAACATGGTGTTGAACTGACCCTGTATATCATATAGCCTATTCACCTTACCCCCACACAACACTCCAGTATCCCTGCACATTGTAAACATGGTGTTGTACTGACCCTGTATATCATATAGCCTATTCACCTTACCCCCACACAACACTCCAGTATCCCTGCACATTGTAAACATGGTGTTGTACTGACCCTGTATATCATATAGCCTATTCACCTTACCCCCACACAACACTCCAGTATCCCTGCACATTGTAAACATGGTGTTGAACTGACCCTGTATATCATATAGCCTATTCACCTTACCCCCACACAACACTCCAGTATCCCTGCACATTGTAAACATGGTGTTGTACTGACCCTGTATATCATATAGCCTATTCACCTTAACCCCCCCACACAACACTCCAGTATCCCTGCACATTGTAAACATGGTGTTGTACTGACCCTGTATATCATATAGCCTATTCACCTTACCTCCACACAACACTCCAGTATCCCTGCACATTGTAAACATGGTGTTGTACTGACCCTGTATATCATATAGCCTATTCACCTTACCCCCACACAACACTCCAGTATCCCTGCACATTGTAAACATGGTGTTGTACTGACCCTGTATATCATATAGCCTATTCACCTTACCCCCACACAACACTCCAGTATCCCTGCACATTGTAAACATGGTGTTGAACTGACCCTGTATATCATATAGCCTATTCACCTTACCCCCACACAACACTCCAGTATCCCTGCACATTGTAAACATGGTGTTGTACTGACCCTGTATATCATATAGCCTATTCACCTTACCCCCACACAACACTTATCCCTGCACATTGTAAACATGGTGTTGTACTGACCCTGTATATCATATAGCCTATTCACCTTACCCCCACACAACACTCCAGTATCCCTGCACATTGTAAACATGGTGTTGTACTGACCCTGTATATCATATAGCCTATTCACCTTACCCCCACACAACACTCCAGTATCCCTGCACATTGTAAACATGGTGTTGTACTGACCCTGAATCATATAGCCTATTCACCTTACCCCCACACAACACTCCAGTATCCCTGCACATTGTAAACATGGTGTTGTACTGACCCTGTATATCATATAGCCTATTCACCTTACCTCCACACAACACTCCAGTATCCCTGCACATTGTAAACATGGTGTTGTACTGACCCTGTATATCATATAGCCTATTCACCTTACCTCCACACAACACTCCAGTATCCCTGCACATTGTAAACATGGTGTTGTACTGACCCTGTATATCATATAGCCTATTCACCTTACCCCCACACAACACTCCAGTATCCCTGCACATTGTAAACATGGTGTTGTACTGACCCTGTATATCATATAGCCTATTCACCTTACCCCCACACAACACTCCAGTATCCCTGCACATTGTAAACATGGTGTTGTACTGACCCTGTATATCATATAGCCTATTCACCTTACCCCCACACAACACTCCAGTATCCCTGCACATTGTAAACATGGTGTTGTACTGACCCTGTATATCATATAGCCTATTCACCTTACCCCCACACAACACTCCAGTATCCCTGCACATTGTAAACATGGTGTTGTACTGACCCTGTATATCATATAGCCTATTCACCTTACCCCCACACAACACTCCAGTATCCCTGCACATTGTAAACATGGTGTTGAACTGACCCTGTATATCATATAGCCTATTCACCTTACCCCCACACAACACTCCAGTATCCCTGCACATTGTAAACATGGTGTTGTACTGACCCTGTATATCATATAGCCTATTCACCTTACCCCCACACAACACTCCAGTATCCCTGCACATTGTAAACATGGTGTTGAACTGACCCTGTATATCATATAGCCTATTCACCTTACCCCCACACAACACTCCAGTATCCCTGCACATTGTAAACATGGTGTTGTACTGACCCTGTATATCATATAGCCTATTCACCTTACCCCACTCCAGTATCCCTGCACAACACTCCAGTATCCCTGCACATTGTAAACATGGTGTTGTACTGACCCTGTATATCATATAGCCTATTCACCTTACCCCCACACAACACTCCAGTATCCCTGCACATTGTAAACATGGTGTTGTACTGACCCTGTATATCATATAGCCTATTCACCTTACCTCCACACAACACTCCAGTATCCCTGCACATTGTAAACATGGTGTGGTGTACTGACCCTGTATATCATATAGCCTATTCACATACCCCCACACAACACTGTACTGACCCTGTATATCATATAGCCTATTCACCTTACCCCCACACAACACTCCAGTATCCCTGCACATTGTAAACATGGTGTTGTACTGACCCTGTATATCATATAGCCTATTCACCTTACCTCCACACAACACTCCAGTATCCCTGCACATTGTAAACATGGTGTTGTACTGACCCTGTATATCATATAGCCTATTCACCTTACCCCCACACAACACTCCAGTATCCCTGCACATTGTAAACATGGTGTTGAACTGACCCTGTATATCATATAGCCTATTCACCTTACCTCCACACAACACTCCAGTATCCCTGCACATTGTAAACATGGTGTTGAACTGACCCTGTATATCATATAGCCTATTCACCTTACCCCCACACAACACTCCAGTATCCCTGCACATTGTAAACATGGTGTTGAACTGACCCTGTATATCATATAGCCTATTCACCTTACCTCCACACAACACTCCAGTATCCCTGCACATTGTAAACATGGTGTTGTACTGACCCTGTATGTTTACTGACATTGTGCGTTCTTCATATTTCATATTCTTATTTCTCATGTACATTGTTGGGTTTTGAGTTTACAAGAAAGACATTTCACTGCACTTGTGCATGTGACATTAAAGCTTGAATCCGGAACCTTGAAGCTTGAATGCGGAACCTTGAAGATTGAATCCGGAACCTTGAAGCTTGAATCCGGAGCCTTGAAGATTGAATCCGGAACCTTGAAGCTTGAATCCGAAATCTTGAAGATTGAATCCGGAACCTTGAAGCTTGAATCCGGAGCCTTGAAGATTGAATCCGGAACCTTGAAGCTTGAATCCGAAATCTTGAAGCTTGAATCCGGAACCTTGAAGCTTGAATCCGGAACCTTGAAGCTTGAATCCGGAATGGGGATAGAGAGAGAGGCCCACGATGGGTTTATTCTTCAGGTTTAGTTTCAGAATGAAGCTGTGAAAGATGTGTTCATATGAGCAGTACATTTTCAGTTCAGAGAAATGGCCAGTCTGAAATGGCACCCTATTCCCTATGTAGTGCACTACTTTAGACCAGAGCCATATAGAACCCTATTCCCTATGTAGTGCACTACTTTAGACCCTGCTGAGACACTGTTTTTGCTTTGTCTCTTTACCTGGATAGGGATCAACCACCACACTCTCTGTCCCTCCCTCCCTTTCTCTCCCCCCTCACCCCTCTCCCTCCCTCACCCACCCCTCTCTTTCCCGTCCTCTTCGGTACAACAGAAACGGCCTTTTCTCATGTTATATGTACAGAGCTCTTCAACAAACAGAGAGAGGCAGGACAGCACCCCAAGGGGCTCCTCCTCCTCTCCTCCTCTCCTTCTCTCCCCTTCCTTTGTCCATCATCCGTGGCCGGGTTAGCGTGCGTCAGCTGAGGATCAGGTTGCTATTGTTGGGCCGGGCCCGGTCCACACCGCCTCCCCAGCTTCAAAGCTCAGTGTCAGGCTGTGTTAGGGGAGATGAGAGGCAGGCCAGGCGGGGCCCAGTGGAGTGTGATGGGCCAGGGGCCGGTAGGGGCCCTGAGGATGACACAGTGTTAGCAGGGCAGCCAGGAGGCCAGACAGCATTGAAACAGGGACAACAGGAGAGGCTGGGGAGGGCCTTGAGAAGTTAGCCGATGTAGATATCAAATCAAATCAACATTTGAAAGAGAGGGGGAAAGGAGAGAGGAAAAGAGGGAGGGAGAGAAAGAGAGATACATGGTTTTTCCTGAGTACGAAATGACTGTACCCAGGGAGTAACAGGTACTATAACCAGTAGTGTAACTAATGACTGTACCCAGGAAGTAACAGGTATATAACCAGTAGTGTAACTAATGACTGTACCCAGGGAGTAACAGGTATATAACCAGTATAACTAATGACTGTACCCAGGGAGTAACAGGTATATAACCAGTATAACTAATGACTGTACCCAGGGAGTAACAGGTATATAACCAGTAGTGTAACTAATGACTGTACCCAGGGAGTAACAGGTATATAACCAGTAGTGTAACTAATGACTGTACCCAGGGAGTAACAGGTATATAACCAGTAGTGTAACTAATGACTGTACCCAGGGAGTAACAGGTATATAACCAGTAGTGTAACTAATGACTGTACCCAAGGAGTAACAGGTATATAACCAGTATAACTAATGACTGTACCCAAGTAACAGGTAATAACCAGTATAACTAATGACTGTACCCAGGAGTAACAGGTATATAACCAGTAGTGTAACTAATGACTGTACCCAGGGAGTAACAGGTATATAACCAGTAGTGTAACTAATGACTGTACCCAAGGAGTAACAGGTATATAACCAGTAGTGTAACTAATGACTGTACCCAGGGAGTAACAGGTATATAACCAGTAGTGTAACTAATGACTGTACCCAGGGAGTAACAGGTATATAACCAGTAGTGTAACTAATGACTGTACCCAGGGAGTAACAGGTATATAACCAGTAGTGTAACTAATGACTGTACCCAGGGAGTAACAGGTATATAACCAGTAGTGTAACTAATGACTGTACCCAGGGAGTAACAGGTATATAACCAGTAGTGTAACTAATGACTGTACCCAGGGAGTAACAGGTATATAACCAGTATAACTAATGACTGTACCCAGGGAGTAACAGGTATATAACCAGTATAACTAATGACTGTACCCAGGGAGTAACAGGTATATAACCAGTAGTGTAACTAATGACTGTACCCAGGGAGTAACAGGTATATAACCAGTAGTATAACTAATGACTGTACCCAGGGAGTAACAGGTATATAACCAGTGTAACTAATGACTGTACCCAGGGAGTAACAGGTAAAGTAATTGGTTACTGTTGAAAGAAGTAATGAGTAAAAGGTCAAATGAAACTTGTTTTCTAACAGCCAGTAGAATGCTGAGCTTTATGACCTAAACTATTCTACACTGAGATGTCTGTCTGTCTGTCTGTCTGTCTGTCTGTCTGTCTGTCTGTCTGTCTGTCTGTCTGTCTGTCTGTCTGTCTGTCTGTCTGTCTGTCTGTCTGTCTGTCTGTCTGTCTGTCTGTCTGTCTGTCTGTCTGTCTGTCTGTCTGTCTGTCTGTCTGTCTGTCTGTCTGTCTGTCTCTCCATGTCTGTCTGTCTGTCTGTCTGTCTGTCTGTCTGTCTGTCTGTCTGTCTGTCTGTCTGTCTCTGTCTATGTCTGTCTGTCTGTCTGTCTGTCTGTCTGTCTGTCTGTCTGTCTGTCTGTCTGTCTGTCTGTCTGTCTGTCTGTCTGTCTGTCTGTCTGTCTGTCTGTCTGTCTGTCTGTCTGTCTGTCTGTCTGTCTGTCTCGCTCTGTCTGTCTGTCTGTCTCGCTCTGTCTGTCTGTCTGTCTGTCTGTCTGTCTGTCTGTCTGTCTGTCTGTCTGTCTGTCTGTCTGTCTGTCTGTCTGTCTGTCTGTCTGTCTGTCTGTCTCTCGTCTGTCTGTCTGTCTGTCTGTCCATCTCGTCTGTCTGTCTGTCTGTCTGTCTGTCTGTCTGTCTGTCTGTCTGTCTGTCTGTCTGTCTGTCTGTCTGTCTGTCTGTCTGTCTGTCTGTCCATCTCGCTCTGTCTGTCTGTCTGTCTGTCCATCTCGCTCTGTCTGTCTGTCTGTCTGTCTGTCTGTCTGTCTGTCTGTCTGTCTGTCTGTCTGTCTGTCTGTCTGTCTGTCTGTCTGTCTGTCTGTCTGTCTGTCTGTCTGTCTGTCCATCTCGCTCTGTCTGTCTGTCTGTCTGTCTGTCTGTCTGTCTGTCTGTCTGTCTGTCTGTCTGTCTGTCTGTCTGTCTGTCTGTCTGTCTGTCTGTCTGTCTGTCTGTCTGTCTGTCTGTCTGTCTGTCTGTCTGTCTGTCTCTGCTTCTGTTTAATTCCTAACACGTCCAACCCAGTAAATCTTATATGAGTCATTTCTGTTATGTTTTCACTCTGATGATACAGTTGATCTTATCTATTAATCTGAGTTTCTGGAGGCCGGTAGAGGCAGGGCAGCGTTAGCAGAGGTGTTAAAATACCACAGAAGACAACATGATGACGATGATGGAAAGAGGTGTTTTTATTTTAACGTTGTGGTCTGAAGGTTGTGTATCTTTTAAATGTCCTTTCTGAGATCAGAAGTTTATCCTAATATTCTCTCCCTGCAGACACACAGGACATACAGTACTGCTTAGTTTATCTGTGACTCAGTATTCATTTACTTTATTCAACTGTACAAAGAATCATCTACCTTTCCATTTCACATTCATATTATTGTTTTTTTTATACAGGTTTTCATAGAGATAAAATGTGTTTTCCAAAGGGACATGTTGAACGGTTATGTACAGTAGTGGAGGTGCAGGTTGAGAGAGGATGGTGGGGTCAGGAGTCAGCTCACAGGAGGCATAACATCCTCCCCTGGACTCCCAAAGGCCACATCCCCTCCCCAGCTGGAGCTGCTGCTGGCCTGCGCTGCACATCCTCTCTCCTACCAAACACAGCAACTCTTCTCTGCTGCTCACTGCTGAGGTTGTTTTCATGGAATTTAGGATTAAAGTCACTGTCCAGATGTTGTTCATTCATACTATACTCGTATTTCTGGTCAAAGCGTACATTTGATTTTGTTTTTTTAACTGTTAATAACCCCCACCTCAAACATGTTTCTCAAAAATACTGTTTCAAAAATGCTTGCTATTTCCTCATAGAATATCATGGCCAATCAGCAGTCTAGAGGAGGATGAGCTGGCCAATCAGTGGTCTACTGGCATTAATATTGTTAATGACCGGTATACTGTACGCCCACACCATTCTGTTGTTGGGGTAAGACCACACCATTCTGTTGTTGGGGTAAGACCACACCATTCTGTTGTTGGGGTAAGCCCACACCATTCTGTAGTTGGGGTAAGACCACACCATTCTGTTGTTGGGGTAAGACCACACCATTCTGTTGTTGGGGTAAGACCACACCATTCTGTTGTTGGGGTAAGACCACACCATTCTGTTGTTGGGGTAAGACCACACCATTCTGTTGTTGGGGTAAGACCACACCATTCTGTTGTTGGGGTAAGACCACACCATTCTGTTGTTGGGGTAAGACCACACCATTCTGTTGTTGGAAAAGTTGTTTTTAAGACCACACCATTCTGTTGTTGGAAGAAAAACTACCACACCATTCTGTTACTTTAAATAACAGACGGGACACAGAAAAACAACTACCATTCTGTTGGAGGTAAGACCACACCATTCTGAGCCTCATAATGACATCACACCATTCTGTTGTTGGGGTAAGACCACACCATTATGTTGTGTGTGACTGTCACACCATTCTGTTGTTGGGGTAAGACACACCATTCTGTTGTTAGGGGTAAGCCCACACCATTTCAATACAGAAAAGTTGCTTTTTCAACCTTAATGAAACATTTTGGAAGAAAAACTGACATGTGGAAACACTAGAGAGTTACTTTAAATAACAGACAGACACAGAAAAACAACTACTACTTCCTCCCTGGTCCCTCCCTCCCCTCTAGGAATCCCTCATTGAGCCTCATAATGACATCAACAATGAGCTTCTGTTGACTGATTGGTCCCTCCCTCCTCTCTAGACTGGTTGTCCCTGTCAGTGTTACATTGTAGACTCTATTGTCAACCTGAACATATCCCTCCCCTCTATAATAAGCTAGGTCCTCCCTGGTCCCTCCTCTGTCTCAACTCAAACATGGACAGACATTAGACTCTAATGGACAACCTGGAACATCCCTCCCCTCTATACTACTTCCTCCCTGGTCCTCCCTCCTCTACATTAGACTCTAATGGACAACCTGGAACATATCCCTCCCCTCTATACTACTTCCTCCCTGGTCCCTCCCTCCTCTCTATACTACTTCCTCCCTGGTCCCTCCCTCCTCTCTATACTACTTCCTCCCTGGTCACTCCCTCCTCTACATTAGACTCTAATGGACAACCTGGAACATATCCCTCCCCTCTATACTACTTCCTCCCTGGTCCCTCCCTCCTCTCTACACTACTTCCTCCCTGGTCACTCCCTCCTCTACATTAGACTCTAATGGACAACCTGGAACATATCCCTCCCCTCTATACTACTTCCTCCCTGGTCCTCCCTCCCTCCTCTCTATACTACTTCCTCCCTGGTCACTCCCTCCCTCTCATTAGACTCTAATGGACAACCTGGAACATATCCCTCCCTCATTATACTACTTCCTCCCTGGTCACATATCCCTCCCTCCTCTATACTACTTCCTCCCTGGTCACTCCCTCCTCTACATTAGACTCTAATGGACAACCTGGAACATATCCCTCCCCTCTATACTACTTCCTCCCTGGTCCCTCCCTCCCCTCTATACTACTTCCTCCCTGGTCCCTCCCTCCTCTACATTAGACTCTAATGGACAACCTGGAACATATCCCTCCCCTCTATACTACTTCCTCCCTTAGACTCTAATCCAACCTCCCTCCCCTCTATACTACTTCCTCCCTGGTCCCTCCCTCCCCTCTATACTACTTCCTCCCTGGTCCCTCCCTCCTCTCTATACTACTACTTCCTCCCTGGTCCCTCCCTCCCCTCTATACTACTTCCTCCCTGGTCCCTCCCTCCCCTCTATACTACTTCCTCCCTGGTCCCTCCCTCCTCTCTAGACTACTTCCTCCCTGGTCCCTCCCTCCTCTCTATACTACTTCCTCCCTGGTCCCTCCCTCCTCTCTATACTACTTCCTCCCTGGTCCCTCCCTCCTCACTGAGTGTGTGTATGTTTATGTGTGTTTCTCCTCAGGCAGCCAGGGAGCAGTAGTAGATGTGGGAGGAGGAAAGGCCTGACGTCACTAAAGGCCTGACATCACTAAAGGCCTGACATCACTAAAGGCCTGAGATAGATGGGACACAGACAGGACAGTGGGGGTTAAATATACAGTTGAAGTTGGAAGTTTACCTACACTTAGGTTGGAGTCATTAAAACTCGTTTTCAACCACCCCAAACATTTCTTGTTAACAAACTATAGTTTTGGCAAGTCCGTTAGGACATCTGCTTTGTGCATGACCCAAGTAATTTTTCCAACAATAGTTCACAGACAGATTATTTCACTTATAATTACAATTACAATTATAATATCACAATTACATTGGGTCAGAAGTTTACATACACTAAGTTGACTGTGCCTTTAAACAGCTTGGAAAATTCCGAAAACGATGTCATGGCTTTAGAAGCTTCTGATAGGCTTATTTACATCATTTGAGTCATTTGGAGGTGTATCTGTGGATGTATTTCAAGGCCTACCTTCAAACTCAGTGCCTCTTTGCTTGACATCATGGGAAAATCATAAGACCTCAAAAAGAAATTGGAGACCTCCACAAGTCTGGTTCATCCTTGGGAGCAATTTCCAAATGCCTGAAAGTAGCACATTCACCCAATAGATATGGGATAGAGTGTCTCTAATATGGTCATACACTTGGCAGGAGGTTAGGAAGTGCAGCTCAGTTTCCACCTCATTTTGTGGGCAGTGAGCACATAGCCTGTCTTCTCTTGAGAGCCAGTTCTGCCTCCGGCAGCCTCTCTCGATTGCAGGGCTCTGCTCCCTGACTCTGTACATAGTCAAAGATTTCCTTAATTTTGGGTCAGTCACAGTGGTCACGTATTCTGTCACTGTGCTCTCCCTGTTCAGGGCCAAATAGCATTAGTGCAGGGTGAATACATGGTCTGTTTTACAGTCATTTGGTAAAAAGCTGACATTTGTTCAGTACATCGTTGTTTTCACTGAGGAAATGTAAGAGTCTGCTGTTAATGATAATGCAGAGGATTTTCCCATGGTTGCTGTTGACGCATATCCCATGGTAGTTTTGGGGTCAAATTTGTCTCCACTTTTGTGGATTTGGGTGATCAGTCCTCGGTTCCAAATATTGGTATGATGTTAAAGAGTTGAATGCTTCTGATAAAAAGAAGTGATGCAGTCAGTCTCTCCTCAACTCTCAGCGAAGAGAGACTGACTGTATAGTATTTATATCAGCCCTCTGATTACAGTCAGTCTCTCCTCAACTCTCAGCCAAGAGAGACTGGCAGCATAGTATTTATATCAGCCCTCTGATTACAGTCAGTCTCTCCTCAACTCTCAGCGAAGAGAGACTGGCAGCATAGTATTTATATCAGCCCTCTGATTACAGTCAGTCTCTCCTCAACTCTCAGCCAAGAGAGACTGGCAGCATAGTATTTATATCAGCCCTCTGATTACAATGAAGAGCAAAACGTGTTGCACTGTTCTGGGCCAGCTGCAGCTTAACTAGGTCTTTCCTTGTAGCACTGGACCGGATATGGGAGTTTTTCAAGATTGTGGGTCTGTGTGATCTTGTGGGGGGGGGGGTACTGGGGGTACTGGGGGTACTGTCACGCCCTGACCTTAGAGATCCTTTTTATGTCTCTATTTTGGTTTGGTCAGGGTGTGAGTTGGGGTGGGCATTCTATGTTTTGTGTTCTATGTTTTCTATTTCTGTGTGTTTGGCCGGGTGTGGTTCTCAATCAGAGGCAGCTAGCTGTCTATCGTTGTCTCTGATTGAGAACCATACTTAGGTCACCTTTTCCCTCCTGTGTTCTGTGGGTAGTTGTTTTCTGTTTTGTGTGTCTGTGCCAGACAGAACTGTTTCGTTTGTGCTCGTTGTTATTTCTGTTATTTCAGTGTTCAGTTCAAATTAAAGGTATGAACACGTCCCACGCTGCACCTTGGTCCTCTCCTTCCAACAGCCGTTACAGATCTGAAGGAAATATGTCTCTGATATGGTCATACATTTGGCAGGAGGTTAGGAAGTGCTGCTCGGTTTCCACCTCATTTTGTAGCCTGTCTTCTCTTGAGAGCCAGGTCTGCCAACAGCAGCCTCTCTCAATAGCAAGGCTATGCTCACTTAGTCTGTACATAGTCAAGGAATTTCTTAAGTTTGGGTCAGTCACAGTGGTCAGGTATTTTCTCACTGTGTCTCTGTTCAGGGCCAAATACCATTCCAGGTTGCTCAGTTTTTTGGGTTAATACTTTTCGATGTGTCAAGTAAATATCTTTTTGTTTTGTCTTGATTTGGGTCTAATTGTGTTGCTGTCCTGGGGGTCTGTGTGTTTGTGAGCAGAGTCCCCATACTGTGGGCTTCCCGAGTGGCGCAGCGGTCTAAGACACTGCATCGCAGTGCTAAAGACGTCACAACAGATCTGGGTTTGATCCTGGGTTCTGTCGCAGCCGCCCACGACCGAATCACCGCACAATTGGTCCAGCGTTGGTCAGGTTAGGGGAGAGTTTTGCCAGCAGGGATGTCCTTGTCCCATTGCGCTCTACCGACTCCTTGTCGTGGCCAGTCGTCCGCAATGCTGACTTCGATTGGTCCAGCGTTGGTCAGGTTAGGGAGAGTTTGGCCAGCTGGGATGTCCTTGTCCCATTGCGCTCTACCGACTCCTTGTCGTGGCCAGTCGTCCGCACGCTGACCTCGGTCGCCAGCTGTATGGTGTTTCCTCTGACACATTGGTGCTTCCGGGTTAATAAGTGTGTCAAGAAGCAGTGTGGCTTGGCGGTTGTGTTTCAGAGGACGATGGGACAAGACTGTAACTACCAATTGGATATGACGAAATTTGGGAGAAAAATGGGCACTCAGAAGAGGACACTGTTAGAAGGGGACACTCCTGCAGGTTCATCTCTATGTAGGTCTGGGCTTTGCTATAGCAAGTTTGAGAATCACTTATTTTTAGGTGATTGTAGAAGTGAATTGCTGTTTTCTGGATTTTGATCATTAACGGGAATCATCCTAATTCTGCTCTGCATGGCATTATGGGGGATATTTTTGCAGAATCCTGCATGCAGTCTCAATTTGGTGTTTTGTCATATTTTGTGAATTATTGGTTGGTGAGCGGACCCCAGACCTCACTACCATAATGGGCAATGGGTTCTATAACTGATTCAAGTATCTTAAACAAGATCCTAATTGGTATGTCAAATTTTATAGTGCACTATATATAGGGAATAGGGCTCTGGTCTACAGAAGTGCACTATATAGGGAATAGGGCTCTGGTCTAAAGTAGTGCTCTATATAGGGAATAGGGCTCTGGTCTAAAGTAGTGCACTATATAGGGAATAGGGCTCTGGTCTATAGTAGTGCACCCTGTAGGGAATAGGGCTCTGGTCTACAGTAGTGTACTATATAGGGAATAGGGGTCTAATACTATATAGGAATAGGGCTCTGGTCTACAGAAGTGCACTATATAGGGAATAGGGCTCTGGTCTATAGTAGTGCACCCTGTAGGGAATAGGGCTCTGGTCTACAGTAGTATACTATATAGGGAATAGGGCTCTGGTCTACAGTAGTGTACTATATAGGGAATAGGGCTCTGGTCTACAGTAGTGTGCCCTGTAGGGAATAGGGCTCTGGTCTAAAGTAGTGCACTATATAGGGAATAGGGCTCTGGTCTACAGTAGTGTACTATATAGGGAATAGGGCTCTGGTCTACAGTAGTGTACTATATAGGGAATAGGGCTCTGGTCTAAAGTAGTGTACTATATAGGGAATAGGGCTCTGGTCTACAGTAGTGTACTATATAGGGACTAGGGCTCTGGTCTACAGAAGTGCACTATATAGGGAATAGGGCTCTGGTCTACAGTAGTGTACTATATAGGAATAGGGCTCTGGTCTAAAGTAGTGCACTATATAGGGAATAGGGCTCTGGTCTAAAGTAGTGCACTATATAGGGAATAGGGCTCTGGTCTATAGTAGTGCACCCTGTAGGGAATAGGGCTCTGGTCTACAGTAGTGTACTATATAGGGAATAGGGCTCTGGTCTACAGAAGTGCACTATATAGGGAATAGGGCTCTGGTCTACAGAAGTGCACTATATAGGGAATAGGGCTCTGGTCTATAGTAGTGCACCCTGTAGGGAATAGGGCTCTGGTCTACAGTAGTGTACTATATAGGGAATAGGGCTCTGGTCTACAGTAGTGTACTATATAGGGAATAGGGCTCTGGTCTACAGTAGTGTACTATATAGGGAATAGGGCTCTGGTCTACAGTAGTGTACCCTGTAGGGAATAGGGCTCTGGTCTACGGTAGTGTACTATATAGGGAATAGGGCTCTGGTCTACAGTAGTGGACTATATAGGGAATAGGGCTCTGGTCTACAGTAGTGTACTATATAGGGAATAGGGCTCTGGTCTACAGAAGTGCACTATATAGGGAATAGGGCTCTGGTCTACAGAAGTGCACTTTATAGGGAATAGGGCTCTGGTCTATAGTAGTGCACCCTGTAGGGAATAGGGCTCTGGTCTACAGTAGTGTACTATATAGGGAATAGGGCTCTGGTCTACAGTAGTGTACTATATAGGGAATAGGGCTCTGGTCTACAGTAGTGTACTATATAGGGAATAGGGCTCTGGTCTACAGTAGTGTACTATATAGGGACTAGGGGTCTGGTCTACAGAAGTGCACTATATAGGGAATAGGGCTCTGGTCTACAGTAGTGTACTATATAGGGAATAGGGCTCTGGTCTAAAGTAGTGCACTATATAGGGAATAGGGCTCTGGTCTAAAGTAGTGCACTATATAGGGAATAGGGCTCTGGTCTAAAGTAGTGCACTATATAGGGAATAGGGCTCTGGTCTATAGTAGTGCACCCTGTAGGGAATAGGGCTCTGGTCTACAGTAGTGTACTATATAGGGAATAGGGCTCTGGTCTACAGTAGTATACTATATAGGGAATAGGGCTCTGGTCTACAGTAGTGTACTATATAGGGAATAAGGCTCTGGTCTACAGTAGTGTACTATATAGGGACTAGGGCTCTGGTCTACAGAAGTGCACTATATAGGGAATAGGGCTCTGGTCTACAGTAGTGTACTATAGGGAATAGGGCTCTGGTCTAAAGTAGTGCACTATATAGGGAATAGGGCTCTGGTCTAAAGTAGTGCACTATATAGGGAATAGGGCTCTGGTCTACAGTAGTGCACTATATAGGGACTAGGGCTCTGGTCTACAGAAGTGCACTATATAGGGAATAGGGCTCTGGTCTACAGTAGTGTACTAGGTTCCATTTGCAGACAGTGTTTGTACTCTTACAGTTTGGGCATGAAGTCACATTACACACCTCTCAGGGCTCTCAGTGTGTGTGTGTGTGTGTGTGTGTGTGTGTGTGTGTGTGTGTGTGTGTGTGTGTGTGTGTGTGTGTGTGTGTGTGTGTGTGTGTGTGTGTGTGTGTGTGTGTGTGTGTGTGTGTGTGTGTGTGTGTGTGTGTGTGTGTGTGTGTGCGTGCGACAGAGTACGGCCCAGGGAGTGTGTGGGGTGTGTCTGGACGTGTGTCAGGGACTTAGTGTACAGGGCGATACTGTCTCCAGGAGCTGTGTGTGTGAGACACACAAACAGGCTAGGCAGCTTAGTGATTCAGCCCAAGGGTGCTGGAGGTGTGTGGTGCAGTGTGTCTGAGCTGTTTATCCCTGATGCCCTTAGGTGGCTGAGGAGTGCTGGGTACAGAGAACTCCACCACCTCGAAGACACACGCACGTACACACGCACGCATACACGCACGACCATACACACAGCTAAAGCCCTACAAGGCACTCGGGCCTCTACATCATGTCTCAGCTCTAACCCTGCAGCAGCAGCAGACACAGGTCCTCCACGTTACCTAGGAGACAGAGCTTTAGTCTGAGGTCCTCCACGTTACCTAGGAGACAGAGCTTTAGTCTGAGGTCCTCCACGTTATCTAAGAGACAGAGCTTTAGTCTGAGGTCCTCCACGTTACCTAGGAGACAGAGCTTTAGTCTGAGGTCCTCCGCGTTACCTAGGAGACAGAGCTTTAGTCTGAGGTCCTCCACGTTACCTAGGAGACAGAGCTTTAGTCTGAGGTCCTCCATGTTACCTAGGAGACAGAGCTTTAGTCTGAGGTCCTCCATGTTACCTAGGAGACAGAGCTTTAGTCTGAGGTCCTCCATGTTACCTAGGAAACAGAGCTTTTGGCTGAGGTCATCCATGTTACCTAGGAGACAGAGCTTTAGTCTGAGGCCTTCTCTCTCTCTCTCTCTCTCTCTCTCTCTCTCTCTCTCTCTCTCTCTCTCTCTCTCTCTCTCTCTCTCTCTCTCTCTCTCTCTCTCACTCTCTCTCACACTCTCTGCCTCACTCACTCCCTCTCTCTCTCTCTCTCTCTCTCTCTCTCACTCTCTCTCACACTCTCTCTCTCTCTCTCTCTCTCTCTCTCTCTCTCTCTCTCTCTCTCTCTCTCTCTCTCACTCTCTCTCTCTCTCACACTCTCTCTCTCTCTGTCTCTCACTCACCCTCTCTCTCTCTCTCTGTCTCTCTTTCACACTCTCTCACACTCTCTCTCCCTCATTCTCTCTCTCTCTTCCTCTCCCTCTCTATGTCTCTCTCTCTCTCTCTCTCTCTCTCTCTCTCTCTCTCTCTCTCTCTCTCTCTCTCTCTCTCTCTCACTCTCTCTCACACTCTCTCTCTTCTCCTCCCTCCCTCTGTCTCTCTCTCTCTCTCTCTCCTCTCTATGTCTCTCTCTCTCTCTCTCTGTCTCTCTCGCTGTCTCTCTCTCCCTCTCTCTCTCTCTGTCCCTCCCTCTCTCTCTCCCTCTCTCTCTCTCTCTCCTCTCTCTCTCTCTCTCTCTCTCTCTCTCTCTCTCTCTCTCTCTCTCTCTCTCTCTCTCTCTCTCTCTCTCTCTCTCTCTCTCTCTCTCTCTCTCTCTCTCTCTCTCTCTCTGGGAACCTGTTCTGCCTTTGTGTTAAGTATGTTAATGTAGAAGAGTAAATATATATATATAATTGAGACTAAATTGTTTTCCTGTCTCTTTTTTTCTCTCTCTCTCCCCCTCTCTTCCTTCTCTTCATTCCTTCTCTCTCTCAATTAAATTTCATTTCAATTTATGGGTCTTTATTGGCATGGGAAACATATGTTTATATTGCCAAAGCAAGTGAGATCAGGCAAATAGTTCAAGTAAAAAAGGACATCAGGTCACAAAGCTGCTGTGATTCACACTGTGGTATTTCACTGTGACTCTGTGTAATCTGGGTGAAATATGTGTCTCTAATATGGTCATACATTGGGCAGGAGGTTAGGAAGTGCAGCTCAGTTTCAACCTAATTTTGTGGGTAGTGAGCACATAGCCTGTCTTCTCTTGAGAGCCATGTCTGCCTACGGCGGCC
Organism: Oncorhynchus gorbuscha; assembly: GCF_021184085.1. NCBI lineage: Eukaryota > Metazoa > Chordata > Actinopteri > Salmoniformes > Salmonidae > Oncorhynchus > Oncorhynchus gorbuscha. The sequence continues at coordinate 342,782 of NW_025745294.1, read as the reverse complement.
TTTCTCAATAGCAAGGCTATGCTCACTGAGTCCCTCTCTCTTCCTTCCCCTCCCTGGGCACCTGCTGAACTGAAAATAGATGCCAGTTTCACCACAGCCCCGGTTGGCTCCCGTCCTGACCATGATGACCTCAGCACAGATCCAGTAAGTCACAGACCTAACAGGTTATTTGGTTGTCACTCCTAATCCTCAGAAACTAACTAACTAATGTCATGGGATGGTTCAGGTCCTGTCCTGGCATGTTCTGTTGTTATTCAGTAGGACAAAAGAAGGGAGGGAGGGAGGGAGGGAGGGAGGGAGGGAGGGAGGGAGGGAGGGAGAGACAGAGAGAGAGAGAGAGAGAGAGACAGAGAGAGAGAGAGAGAGACAGAGAGAGAGAGAGAGACAGAGAGACAGAGAGACAGAGAGACAGAGAGAGAGAGAGAGACAGAGAGAGAGAGACAGAGGCAGAGAGAGAGAGAGAGAGAGAGAGAGAGAGAGAGAGAGAGAGAGAGAGAGAGAGAGAGAGAGAGAGAGAGAGAGAGAGAGAGAGAGAGAGAGAGAGAGAGAGAGAGAGAGAGAGAGAGTTAATAATTCTGCAAGGCCTTGGCGCTGACCGTTGCCAGGCTCAGTAATGTAAGTTGTTGTTGAGGCCTCAGAAACGAAAGACAATCCTCTTACAGGATGCCAGGGAACAAAATGATATTGAAATGTGGCCGTTTTCTACCGAGGGCCGTGTGTGTGTGTGTGTGTGTGTGTGTGTGTGTGTGTGTGTGTGTGTGTGTGTGTGTGTGTGTGTGTGTGTGTGTGTGTGTGTGTGTGTGTGTGTGTGTGTGTGTGTGTGTGTGTGTGTGTGTGTGTGTGTGTGTGTGTGTGTCCACCTCTTTGCACCCTGTTAAAAACATGGCTAAAAGCCCCTAAATCTTAGAGGAATGTTTCCTTTAATATGACTGCTGAATACGTCTTTCAGAATTCCCCTTTCAGTCCGTTTATTTTAGTGAGCTGAGTGTCCTTACAACACACACACACACACACACACACACACACACACACACACACACACACACACACACACACACACACACACACACACACACACACACACACACACACACACACACACACACACACACACACACACACAGAGGTTTCCTTACAACACATACACACACACACACACACACACAAAGAAGTTTCCTTACAACACACACACACACACACAAAGAGGTTTCCTTACAACACACACACACACACACACACACACACACACACACACACACACACACACACACACACACACACACACACACACACACACACACACACACACACACACACACACACACACACACACACACACACACAGAGGTCTTCGTACAATATGGCTGCCAGCATCAATTTATCTTTGCTGGTTTGATGGTGTTGAATTAGCTGGAGAAGGAATCACATTTTCATGAAGAGAGAAAATTGAATCAGGCACTAAGTTCATTAAATCAAGTGCTACATTCTAATGTGATACTTTGTTCAGACTGTGGCTGAACTCTGGCCTTGATGAAAACTATGTTGATTTCATCACTTCATAACACTTTTAAACACAGTTAGAGCAGATGGTCAACAGAGGAAGGGGAAGTTGAGGGAAATCAGGGAACGCAAATCGATCAAAACAAAAGCAAAGTGTGGTTATGAATGGAGCGGCTATCACACTCACAACTGATCAGAGAGAACAGCCGAACACAACAGGTCTCACACTCACAACTGATCAGAGAGAACAGCCGAACACAACAGGTCTCACACTCACAACTGATCAGAGAGAACAGCTGAACACAACAGGTCTCACACTCACAACTGATCAGAGAGAACAGCCGAACACAACAGGTCTCACACTCACAACTGATCAGAGAGAACAGCTGAACACAACAGGTCTCACACTCACAACTGATCAGAGAGAACAGCCGAACACAACAGGTCTCACACTCACAACTGATCAGAGAGAACAGCCGAACACAACAGGTCTCACACTCACAACTGATCAGAGAGAACAGCCGAACACAACAGGTCTCACACTCACAACTGATCAGAGAGAACAGCCGAACACAACAGGTCTCACACTCACAACTGATCAGAGAGAACAGCCGAACACAACAGGTCTCACACTCACAACTGATCAGAGAGAACAGCCGAACAAAACAGGTCTCACACTCACAACTGATCAGAGAGAACAGCCGAACACAACAGGTCTCACACTCACAACTGATCAGAGAGACCAGCCGAATACAACAGGTCTCACACTCACAACTGATCAGAGAGACCAGCCGAATACAACAGGAATCACACTCACAACTGATCAGAGAGAACAGCCGAACACAACAGGAATCACACTCACAACTGATCAGAGAGAACAGCCGAACACAACAGGTCTCACACTCACAACTGATCAGAGAGAACAGCCGAACACAACAGGAATCACACTCACAACTGATCAGAGAGAACAGCCGAACACAACAGGTCTCACACTCACAACTGATCAGAGAGAACTGCTAAATGACTTAAATGTAAATGTAAATGTAACAGCCGAACACAACAGGTCTCACACTCACAACTGATCAGAGAGAACAGCTGAATGTAAGAAAGTGAATGTAAGTAGATGTTGAAATCACCCTGATTGTGCAACTCTGTTCTGTTCTCCACTAGACAATATGTCTAGACTGCTGAGAGACAATATGTCCTCTGACAGAAGAAATGGGCCCCGTTACTGGTGTTCTGGTTTGAATTGATTAACTGTGATTAACGTTGACTAACCGTGACTAGTGGTGATTAACGGTGACTAACCGTGACTAGTGGTGATTAACAGTGATTAACTGTGACTAATAGTGATTAACGGTGACTAACGGTGACTAATCGTGACTAACTGTGACTAACTGTGATTAACTGTGACTAATAGTGATTAACGGTGACTAACAGTGATTAACTGTGACTAACCGTGACTAGTGGTGATTAACGGTGACTAACCGTGACTAGTGGTGATTAACGGTGACTAACAGTGATTAACTGTGACTAACGGTGATTAACTGTGACTAACTGTGACTAACGGTGATTAACAGTGATTAACTGTGACTAATAGTGATTAACTGTGACTAATAGTGATTAACTGTGACTAATAGTGATTAACTGTGACTAATAGTGATTAACGTTGACTAACAGTGATTAACGGTGACTAACAGTGATTAACTGTGACTAACCGTGACTAGTGGTGATTAACGGTGACTAACAGTGATTAACTGTGACTAACGGTGATTAACTGTGACTAACAGGGATTAACAGTGATTAACTGTGATTAATAGTGATTAACGTTGACTAACTGTGATTAACGTTGACTAACGGTGATTAACAGTGACTAACTGTGACTAACGGTGATTAACAGTGACTAATAGTGATTAACGGTGATTAACTGTGACTAACAGTGATTAACGGTGATTAACTGTGACTAATAGTGATTAACGGTGATTAACTGTGAGTAATAGTGATTAACGGTGACTAACTGTGACTAATTGTGACTAACGGTGATTAACTGTGACTAACTGTGACTAATCGTGACTAACGGTGATTAACAGTGACTAATAGTGATTAACGGTGATTAACTGTGAGTAATAGTGATTAACTGTGACTAACTGTGACTAATCGTGACTAACTGTGATTAACTGTGACTAACTGTGACTAATAGTGATTAACAGTGATTAACTGTGACTAATAGTGATTAACGGTGACTAACTGTGACTAATTGTGACGAACTGTGACTAACGGTGATTAACTGTGACTAACTGTGACTAATAGTGATTAACAGTGATTAACTGTGACTAATAGTGATTAACGGTGACTAACTGTGACTAATCGTGACTAACTGTGATTAACTGTGACTAACTGTGACTAATAGTGATTAACAGTGATTAACTGTGACTAATAGTGATTAACGGTGACTAACTGTGACTAATCGTGACTAACTGTGATTAATAGTGATTAACGGTGACTAACTGTGACTAATCGTGACTAACTGTGATTAACTGTGACTAACTGTGACTAATAGTGATTAACAGTGATTAACTGTGACTAATAGTGATTAACGGTGACTAACTGTGACTAATCGTGACTAACTGTGATTAACTGTGATTAACTGTGACTAATAGTGATTAACGGTGACTAACTGTGACTAATCGTGACTAACTGTGATTAACTGTGACTAACTGTGACTAATAGTGATTAACAGTGACTAACTGTGATTAATAGTGATTAACGGTGACTAACTGTGACTAATCGTGACTAACTGTGATTAACTGTGACTAACTGTGACTAATAGTGATTAACAGTGATTAACTGTGACTAATAGTGATTAACGGTGACTAACTGTGACTAATCGTGACTAACTGTGATTAACTGTGACTAAGTGTTTTATGGAATCATTCTCATTATGTAGACTTACTATATGACTTTCTATGTTCTTGTCATCGTTCTATGAGTCTCTAAAAATCTGGAGTGCAGAAGTCTATGACAGTCTCCCCTCAGACCCCCTGTGTGTTGACTGACAGCAGCAGACATCTCTAGACACCAGGGTCTTAGACCACTGTGATGGAATGGAACCAGTGTCTTAGACCACTGTGATGGAATGGAACCAGGGTCTTAGACCACTGTGATACAGTCTGGAATGGAACCAGGGCCTTAGACCACTGTGATACAGTCTGGAATGGAACCAGGGCCTTAGACCACTGTGATACAGTCTGGAATGGAACCAGGGCCTTAGACCACTGTGATACAGTCTGGAATGGAACCAGGGTCTTAGACCACTGTTATACAGTCTGAATGGAACCAGGGTCTTAGACCACTGTGATGGAATGGAACCAGGGTCTTAGACCACTGTGATACAGTCTGAATGGAACCAGGGTCTTAGACCACTGTGATACAGTCTGGAATGGAACCAGGGCCTTAGACCACTGTGATACAGTCTGGAATGGAACCAGGGCCTTAGACCACTGTGATACAGTCTGGAATGGAACCAGGGCCTTAGACCACTGTGATACAGTCTGAATGGAACCAGGGTCTTAGACCACTGTGATACAGTCTGGAATGGAACCAGGGTCTTAGACCACTGTGATACAGTCTGAATGGAACCAGGGTCTTAGACCACTGTGATACAGTCTGGAATGGAACCAGGGTCTTAGACCACTGTGATGGAATGGAACCAGGGCCTTAGACCACTGTGATACAGTCTAAATGGAACCAGGGTCTTAGACCACTGTGATGGAATGGAACCAGGGTCTTAGACCACTGTGATGGAATGGAACCAGGGTCTTAGACCACTGTGATACAGTCTGAATGGAACCAGGGTCTTAGACCACTGTGATACAGTCTGGAATGGAACCAGGGTCTTAGACCACTGTGATACAGTCTAAATGGAACCAGGGCCTTAGACCACTGTGATGGAATGGAACCAGGGTCTTAGACCACTGTGATACAGTCTGGAATGGAACCAGGGCCTTAGACCACTGTGATACAGTCTAAATGGAACCAGGGTCTTAGACCACTGTGATGGAATGGAACCAGGGCCTTAGACCACTGTGATACAGTCTGGAATGGAACCAGGGTCTTAGACCACTGTGATACAGTCTAAATGGAACCAGGGCCTTAGACCACTGTGATACAGTCTGGAATGGAACCAGGGTCTTAGACCACTGTGATACAGTCTGGAATGGAACCAGGGTCTTAGACCACTGTGATACAGTCTGAATAGAACCAGGGTCTTAGACCACTGTGATACAGTCTGGAATGGAACCAGGGTCTTAGACCACTGTGATGGAATGGAACCAGGGCCTTAGACCACTGTGATACAGTCTGGAATGGAACCAGGGTCTTAGACCACTGTGATACAGTCTGGAATGGAACCAGGGTCTTAGACCACTGTGATACAGTCTGAATGGAACCAGGGTCTTAGACCACTGTGATACAGTCTGAATGGAACCAGGGTCTTAGACCACGGTGATACAGTCTGAATGGAACCAGGGTCTTAGACCACTGTGATACAGTCTGAATGGAACCAGGGTCTTAGACCACTGTGATACAGTCTGAATGGAACCAGGGTCTTAGACCACTGTGATACAGTCTGGAATGGAACCAGGGTCTTAGACCACTGTGATACAGTCTGGAATGGAATCAGGGTCTTAGACCACTGTGATACAGTCTGAATGGAACCAGGGCCTTAGACCACTGTGATACAGTCTGAATGGAACCAGGGTCTTAGACCACTGTGATACAGTCTGGAATGGAACCAGGGTCTTAGACCACTGTGATACAGTCTGGAATGGAACCAGGGTCTTAGACCACTGTGATGGAATGGAACCAGGGTCTTAGACCACTTTGATACAGTCTGAATGGAACCAGGGTCTTAGACCACTGTGATACAGTCTGGAATGGAACCAGGGTCTTAGACCACTGTGATACAGTCTGAATGGAACCAGGGTCTTAGACCACTGTGATACAGTCTGGAATGGAACCAGGGTCTTAGACCACTGTGATACAGTCTGAATGGAACCAGGGTCTTAGACCACTGTGATACAGTCTGGAATGGAACCAGGGTCTTAGACCACTGTGATACAGTCTGAATGGAACCAGGGTCTTAGACCACTGTGATGGAATGGAACCAGAGTCTTAGACCACTGTGATACAGTCTGAATGGAACCAGGGTCTTAGACCACTGTGATACAGTCTGGAATGTAACCAGGGTCTTAGACCACTGTGATGGAATGGAACCAGGGCCTTAGACCACTGTGATACAGTCTGGAATGGAACCAGGGGCTTAGACCACTGTGATACAGTCTGGAATGGAACCAGGGTCTTAGACCACTGTGATACAGTCTGGAATGGAACCAGGGTCTTAGACCACTGTGATACAGTCTGAATGGAACCAGGGTCTTAGACCACTGTGATACAGTCTGGAATGGAACCAGGGCCTTAGACCACTGTGATACAGTCTAAATGGAACCAGGGTCTTAGACCACTGTGATGGAATGGAACCAGGGCCTTAGACCACTGTGATACAGTCTGGAATGGAACCAGGGTCTTAGACCACTGTGATACAGTCTAAATGGAACCAGGGCCTTAGACCACTGTGATAGTCTGGAATGGAACCAGGGTCTTAGACCACTGTGATACAGTCTGGAATGGAACCAGGGTCTTAGACCACTGTGATACAGTCTGGAATGGAACCAGGGTCTTAGACCACTGTGATACAGTCTGAATGGAACCAGGGTCTTAGACCACTGTGATACAGTCTGAATGGAACCAGGGTCTTAGACCACGGTGATACAGTCTGAATGGAACCAGGGTCTTAGACCACTGTGATACAGTCTGAATGGAACCAGGGTCTTAGACCACTGTGATACAGTCTGAATGGAACCAGGGTCTTAGACCACTGTGATACAGTCTGGAATGGAACCAGGGTCTTAGACCACTGTGATACAGTCTGGAATGGAATCAGGGTCTTAGACCACTGTGATACAGTCTGAATGGAACCAGGGCCTTAGACCACTGTGATACAGTCTGAATGGAACCAGGGTCTTAGACCACTGTGATACAGTCTGGAATGGAACCAGGGTCTTAGACCACTGTGATACAGTCTGGAATGGAACCAGGGTCTTAGACCACTGTGATGGAATGGAACCAGGGTCTTAGACCACTGTGATACAGTCTGAATGGAACCAGGGTCTTAGACCACTGTGATACAGTCTGGAATGGAACCAGGGTCTTAGACCACTGTGATACAGTCTGAATGGAACCAGGGTCTTAGACCACTGTGATACAGTCTGGAATGGAACCAGGGTCTTAGACCACTGTGATACAGTCTGAATGGAACCAGGGTCTTAGACCACTGTGATACAGTCTGGAATGGAACCAGGGTCTTAGACCACTGTGATACAGTCTGAATGGAACCAGGGTCTTAGACCACTGTGATGGAATGGAACCAGAGTCTTAGACCACTGTGATACAGTCTGAATGGAACCAGGGTCTTAGACCACTGTGATACAGTCTGGAATGGAACCAGGGTCTTAGACCACTGTGATGGAATGGAACCAGGGCCTTAGACCACTGTGATACAGTCTGGAATGGAACCAGGGGCTTAGACCACTGTGATACAGTCTGGAATGGAACCAGGGTCTTAGACCACTGTGATACAGTCTGGAATGGAACCAGGGTCTTAGACCACTGTGATACAGTCTGAATGGAACCAGGGTCTTAGACCACTGTGATACAGTCTGGAATGGAACCAGGGCCTTAGACCACTGTGATACAGTCTAAATGGAACCAGGGTCTTAGACCACTGTGATGGAATGGAACCAGGGCCTTAGACCACTGTGATACAGTCTGGAATGGAACCAGGGTCTTAGACCACTGTGATACAGTCTAAATGGAACCAGGGCCTTAGACCACTGTGATAGTCTGGAATGGAACCAGGGCCTTAGACCACTGTGATACAGTCTGGAATGGAACCAGGGTCTTAGACCACTGTGATACAGTCTGAATGGAACCAGGGTCTTAGACCACTGTGATACAGTCTGGAATGGAACCAGGGTCTTAGACCACTGTGATACAGTCTGTAATGGAACCAGGGTCTTAGACCACTGTGATGGAATGGAACCAGGGCCTTAGACCACTGTGATACAGTCTGGAATGGAACCAGGGTCTTAGACCACTGTGATACAGTCTGGAATGGAACCAGGGTCTTAGACCACTGTGATACAGTCTGTAATGGAACCAGGGTCTTAGACCACTGTGATACAGTCTGGAATGGAACCAGGGTCTTAGACCACTGTGATACAGTCTGGAATGGAACCAGGGTCTTAGACCACTGTGATACAGTCTGAATGGAACCAGGGCCTTAGACCACTGTGATACAGTCTGGAATGGAACCAGGGTCTTAGACCACTGTGATACAGTCTGGAATGGAACCAGGGTCTTAGACCACTGTGATGGAATGGAACCAGGGCCTTAGACCACTGTGATACAGTCTGGAATGGAACCAGGGTCTTAGACCACTGTGATACAGTCTGAATGGAACCAGGGTCTTAGACCACTGTGATACAGTCTGAATGGAACCAGGGTCTTAGACCACTGTGATGGAATGGAACCAGGGCCTTAGACCACTGTGATGGAATGGAACCAGGGTCTTAGACCACTGTGATACAGTCTGGAATGGAACCAGGGTCTTAGACCACTGTGATACAGTCTGAATGGAACCAGGGCCTTAGACCACTGTGATACAGTCTGGAATGGAACCAGGGTCTTAGACCACTGTGATACAGTCTGGAATGGAACCAGGGTCTTAGACCACTGTGATACAGTCTGGAATGGAACCAGGGCCTTAGACCACTGTGATACAGTCTGGAATGGAACCAGGGCCTTAGACCACTGTGATACAGTCTGGAATGGAACCAGGGCCTTAGACCACTGTGATACAGTCTGGAATGGAACCAGGGTCTTAGACCACTGTGATACAGTCTGGAATGGAACCAGGGTCTTAGACCACTGTGATACAGTCTGGAATGGAACCAGGGCCTTAGACCACTGTGATACAGTCTGAATGGAACCAGGGTCTTAGACCACTGTGATGGAATGGAACCAGGGTCTTAGACCACTGTGATACAGTCTGGAATGGAACCAGGGCCTTAGACCACTGTGATACAGTCTAAATGGAACCAGGGTCTTAGACCACTGTGATAGTCTGGAATGGAACCAGGGTCTTAGACCACTGTGATGGAATGGAACCAGGGTCTTAGACCACTGTGATACAGTCTAAATGGAACCAGGGTCTTAGACCGCTGTGATACAGTCTGGAATGGAACCAGGGCCTTAGACCACTGTGATACAGTCTGGAATGTAACCAGGGTCTTAGACCACTGTGATGGAATGGAACCAGGGTCTTAGACCACTGTGATAGTCTGGAATGGAACCAGGGTCTTAGACCACTGTGATGGAATGGAACCAGGGTCTTAGACCACTGTGATACAGTCTAAATGGAACCAGGGTCTTAGACCGCTGTGATACAGTCTGGAATGGAACCAGGGCCTTAGACCACTGTGATGGAATGGAACCAGGGTCTTAGACCACTGTGATACAGTCTGAATGGAACCAGGGTCTTAGACCACTGTGATACAGTCTGGAATGGAACCAGGGCCTTAGACCACTGTGATACAGTCTGAATGGAACCAGGGTCTTAGACCACTGTGATACAGTCTGAATGGAACCAGGGTCTTAGACCACTGTGATACAGTCTGAATGGAACCAGGGTCTTAGACCACTGTGATACAGTCTGAATGGAACCAGGGTCTTAGACCACTGTGATGGAATGGAACCAGGGTCTTAGACCACTGTGATACAGTCTGAATGGAACCAGGGTCTTAGACCACTGTGATACAGTCTGAATGGAACCAGGGTCTTAGACCACTGTGATACAGTCTGAATGGAACCAGGGTCTTAGACCACTGTGATACAGTCTAAATGGAACCAGGGTCTTAGACCACTGTGATACAGTCTGGAATGGAACCAGGGCCTTAGACCACTATGATACAGTCTGAATGGAACCAGGGTCTTAGACCACTGTGATACAGTCTGGAATGGAACCAGGGTCTTAGACCACTGTGATACAGTCTGGAATGGAACCAGGGCCTTAGACCACTGTGATGGAATGGAACCAGGGTCTTAGACCACTGTGATAGAGTCTAAATGGAACCAGGGTCTTAGACCACTGTGATACAGTCTGGAATGGAACCAGGGTCTTAGACCACTGTGATACAGTCTGGAATGGAACCAGGGCCTTAGACCACTGTGATACAGTCTGGAATGGAACCAGGGTCGTAGACCACTGTGATACAGTCTGGAATGGAACCAGGGTCTTAGACCACTGTGATACAGTCTGGAATGGAACCAGGGTCTTAGACCACTGTGATGGAATGGAACCAGGGCCTTAGACCACTGTGATACAGTCTGGAATGGAACCAGGGTCTTAGACCACTGTGATACAGTCTGGAATGGAACCAGGGTCTTAGACCACTGTGATGGAATGGAACCAGGGCCTTAGACCACTGTGATACAGTCTGGAATGGAACCAGGGTCTTAGACCACTGTGATACAGTCTGAATGGAACCATGGTCTTAGACCACTGTGATGGAATGGAACCAGGGCCTTAGACCACTGTGATACAGTCTGGAATGGAACCAGGGCCTTAGACCACTGTGATACAGTCTGAATGGAACCAGGGTCTTAGACCACTGTGATACAGTCTGAATGGAACCAGGGTCTTAGACCACTGTGATACAGTCTAAATGGAACCAGGGTCTTAGACCACTGTGATACAGTCTAAATGGAACCAGGGCCTTAGACCACTGTGATACAGTCTGGAATGGAACCAGGGTCTTAGACCACTGTGATACAGTCTGGAATGGAACCAGGGTCTTAGACCACTGTGATACAGTCTGAATGGAACCAGGGTCTTAGACCACTGTGATGGAATGGAACCAGGGTCTTAGACCACTGTGATACAGTCTGAATGGAACCAGGGTCTTAGACCACTGTGATACAGTCTAAATGGAACCAGGGTCTTAGACCACTGTGATACAGTCTAAATGGAACCAGGGCCTTAGACCACTGTGATACAGTCTGGAATGGAACCAGGGTCTTAGACCACTGTGATACAGTCTGGAATGGAACCAGGGTCTTAGACCACTGTGATGGAATGGAACCAGGGTCTTAGACCACTGTGATACAGTCTGAATGGAACCAGGGTCTTAGACCACTGTGATGGAATGGAACCAGGGTCTTAGACCACTGTGATACAGTCTGAATGGAACCAGGGTCTTAGACCACTGTGATGGAATGGAACCAGGGTCTTAGACCACTGTGATACAGTCTGGAATGGAACCAGGGTCTTAGACCACTGTGATACAGTCTGGAATGGAACCAGGGCCTTAGACCACTGTGATACAGTCTGAATGGAACCAGGGTCTTAGACCACTGTGATGGAATGGAACCAGGGTCTTAGACCACTGTGATACAGTCTGGAATGGAACCAGGGTCTTAGACCACTGTGATACAGTCTGGAATGGAACCAGGGTCTTAGACCACTGTGATACAGTCTGAATGGAACCAGGGTCTTAGACCACTGTGATACAGTCTGGAATGGAACCAGGGTCTTAGACCACTGTGATACAGTCTGGAATGGAACCAGGGTCTTAGACCACTGTGATACAGTCTGAATGGAACCAGGGTCTTAGACCACTGTGATGGAATGGAACCAGGGCCTTAGACCACTGTGATACAGTCTGAATGGAACCAGGGTCTTAGACCACTGTGATACAGTCTGGAATGGAACCAGGGCCTTAGACCACTGTGATACAGTCTGGAATGGAACCAGGGTCTTAGACCACTGTGATACAGTCTGGAATGGAACCAGGGTCTTAGACCACTGTGATACAGTCTGGAATGGAACCAGGGCCTTAGACCACTGTGATACAGTCTGGAATGGAACCAGGGCCTTAGACCACTGTGATACAGTCTGGAATGGAACCAGGGTCTTAGACCACTGTGATACAGTCTGGAATGGAACCAGGGTCTTAGACCACTGTGATACAGTCTGGAATGGAACCAGGGCCTTAGACCACTGTGATACAGTCTGAATGGAACCAGGGTCTTAGACCACTGTGATACAGTCTGAATGGAACCAGGGTCTTAGACCACTGTGATACAGTCTGGAATGGAACCAGGGTCTTAGACCACTGTGATACAGTCTGGAATGGAACCAGGGCCTTAGACCACTGTGATGGAATGGAACCAGGGTCTTAGACCACTGTGATACAGTCTGAATGGAACCAGGGTCTTAGACCACTGTGATACAGTCTGGAATGGAACCAGGGCCTTAGACCACTGTGATGGAATGGAACCAGGGTCTTAGACCACTGTGATGGAATGGAACCAGGGTCTTAGACCACTGTGATACAGTCTGAATGGAACCAGGGTCTTAGACCACTGTGATACAGTCTGAATGGAACCAGGGTCTTAGACCACTGTGATACAGTCTGGAATGGAACCAGGGTCTTAGACCACTGTGATACAGTCTGGAATGGAACCAGGGCCTTAGACCACTGTGATGGAATGGAACCAGGGTCTTAGACCACTGTGATACAGTCTGGAATGGAACCAGGGTCTTAGACCACTGTGATGGAATGGAACCAGGGTCTTAGACCACTGTGATACAGTCTGGAATGGAACCAGGGTCTTAGACCACTGTGATACAGTCTGAATGGAACCAGGGTCTTAGACCACTGTGATACAGTCTGAATGGAACCAGGGTCTTAGACCACTGTGATGGAATGGAACCAGGGTCTTAGACCACTGTGATACAGTCTGAATGGAACCAGGGTCTTAGACCACTGTGATACAGTCTGAATGGAACCAGGGTCTTAGACCACTGTGATACAGTCTGGAATGGAACCAGGGTCTTAGACCACTGTGATACAGTCTGGAATGGAACCAGGGTCTTAGACCACTGTGATACAGTCTGAATGGAACCAGGGTCTTAGACCACTGTGATGGAATGGAACCAGGGTCTTAGACCACTGTGATACAGTCTGAATGGAACCAGGGTCTTAGACCACTGTGATACAGTCTGAATGGAACCAGGGTCTTAGACCACTGTGATACAGTCTGGAATGGAACCAGGGTCTTAGACCACTGTGATACAGTCTGGAATGGAACCAGGGTCTTAGACCACTGTGATACAGTCTGGAATGGAACCAGGGCCTTAGACCACTGTGATACAGTCTAAATGGAACCAGGGTCTTAGACCACTGTGATACAGTCTGGAATGGAACCAGGGTCTTAGACCACTGTGATACAGTCTGAATGGAACCAGGGTCTTAGACCACTGTGATACAGTCTGGAATGGAACCAGGGTCTTAGACCACTGTGATGGAATGGAACCAGGGCCTTAGACCACTGTGATACAGTCTGAATGGAACCAGGGTCTTAGACCACTGTGATGGAATGGAACCAGGGTCTTAGACCACTGTGATGGAATGGAACCAGGGTCTTAGACCACTGTGATACAGTCTGGAATGGAACCAGGGTCTTAGACCACTGTGATACAGTCTGGAATGGAACCAGGGCCTTAGACCACTGTGATACAGTCTGAATGGAACCAGGGTCTTAGACCACTGTGATGGAATGGAACCAGGGTCTTAGACCACTGTGATACAGTCTGGAATGGAACCAGGGTCTTAGACCACTGTGATACAGTCTGGAATGGAACCAGGGTCTTAGACCACTGTGATACAGTCTGAATGGAACCAGGGTCTTAGACCACTGTGATACAGTCTGGAATGGAACCAGGGTCTTAGACCACTGTGATACAGTCTGGAATGGAACCAGGGTCTTAGACCACTGTGATACAGTCTGAATGGAACCAGGGTCTTAGACCACTGTGATGGAATGGAACCAGGGCCTTAGACCACTGTGATACAGTCTGAATGGAACCAGGGTCTTAGACCACTGTGATACAGTCTGGAATGGAACCAGGGCCTTAGACCACTGTGATACAGTCTGGAATGGAACCAGGGTCTTAGACCACTGTGATACAGTCTGGAATGGAACCAGGGTCTTAGACCACTGTGATACAGTCTGGAATGGAACCAGGGCCTTAGACCACTGTGATACAGTCTGGAATGGAACCAGGGCCTTAGACCACTGTGATACAGTCTGGAATGGAACCAGGGTCTTAGACCACTGTGATACAGTCTGGAATGGAACCAGGGTCTTAGACCACTGTGATACAGTCTGGAATGGAACCAGGGCCTTAGACCACTGTGATACAGTCTGAATGGAACCAGGGTCTTAGACCACTGTGATACAGTCTGAATGGAACCAGGGTCTTAGACCACTGTGATACAGTCTGGAATGGAACCAGGGTCTTAGACCACTGTGATACAGTCTGGAATGGAACCAGGGCCTTAGACCACTGTGATGGAATGGAACCAGGGTCTTAGACCACTGTGATACAGTCTGAATGGAACCAGGGTCTTAGACCACTGTGATACAGTCTGGAATGGAACCAGGGCCTTAGACCACTGTGATGGAATGGAACCAGGGTCTTAGACCACTGTGATGGAATGGAACCAGGGTCTTAGACCACTGTGATACAGTCTGAATGGAACCAGGGTCTTAGACCACTGTGATACAGTCTGAATGGAACCAGGGTCTTAGACCACTGTGATACAGTCTGGAATGGAACCAGGGTCTTAGACCACTGTGATACAGTCTGGAATGGAACCAGGGCCTTAGACCACTGTGATGGAATGGAACCAGGGTCTTAGACCACTGTGATACAGTCTGGAATGGAACCAGGGTCTTAGACCACTGTGATGGAATGGAACCAGGGTCTTAGACCACTGTGATACAGTCTGGAATGGAACCAGGGTCTTAGACCACTGTGATACAGTCTGGAATGGAACCAGGGCCTTAGACCACTGTGATACAGTCTAAATGGAACCAGGGTCTTAGACCACTGTGATACAGTCTGGAATGGAACCAGGTTCTTAGACCACTGTGATGGAATGGAACCAGGGTCTTAGACCACTGTGATACAGTCTGAATGGAACCAGGGTCTTAGACCACTGTGATACAGTCTGAATGGAACCAGGGTCTTAGACCACTGTGATACAGTCTGGAATGGAACCAGGGTCTTAGACCACTGTGATACAGTCTGGAATGGAACCAGGGTCTTAGACCACTGTGATACAGTCTGGAATGGAACCAGGGCCTTAGACCACTGTGATACAGTCTAAATGGAACCAGGGTCTTAGACCACTGTGATACAGTCTGGAATGGAACCAGGGTCTTAGACCACTGTGATACAGTCTGAATGGAACCAGGGTCTTAGACCACTGTGATACAGTCTGGAATGGAACCAGGGTCTTAGACCACTGTGATGGAATGGAACCAGGGCCTTAGACCACTGTGATACAGTCTGAATGGAACCAGGGTCTTAGACCACTGTGATACAGTCTGGAATGGAACCAGGGTCTTAGACCACTGTGATACAGTCTGAATGGAACCAGGGTCTTAGACCACTGTGATACAGTCTGAATGGAACCAGGGCCTTAGACCACTGTGATACAGTCTGGATGGAACCAGGGTCTAAGACCACTGTGATGGAATGGAACCAGGGTCTTAGACCACTGTGATGGAATGGAACCAGGGTCTTAGACCACTGTGATACAGTCTGAATGGAACCAGGGTCTTAGACCACTGTGATACAGTCTGGAATGGAACCAGGGTCTTAGACCACTGTGATACAGTCTGGAATGAAACCAGGGTCTTAGACCACTGTGATACAGTCTGAATGGAACCAGGGTCTAAGACCACTGTGATGGAATGGAACCAGGGTCTTAGACCACTGTGATACAGTCTGGAATGAAACCAGGGTCTTAGACCACTGTGATACAGTCTGAATGGAACCAGGGTCTTAGACCACTGTGATACAGTCTGGAATGAAACCAGGGTCTGTAGTGACTCCTCTAGAACTGAGATGCAGGGCCTTAGACCGCTGTGATACAGTCTGGAATGAAACCAGGGTCTGTAGTGACTCCTCTAGAACTGAGATGCAGGGTCTTAGACCGCTGTGATACAGTCTGGAATAGAACCAGGGTCTGTAGTGACTCCTCTAGAACTGAGATGCAGGGTCTTAGACCGCTGTGATACAGTCTGGAATAGAACCAGGGTCTGTAGTGACTCCTCTACTACTGAGATGCAGGGTCTTAGACCGCTGTGATACAGTCTGGAATAGAACCAGGGTCTTAGACCACTGTGATACAGTCTGGAATGGAACCAGGGTCTTAGACCACTGTGATACAGTCTGGAATAGAACCAGGGTCTGTAGTGACTCCTCTACTACTGAGATGCAGGGCTTTAGACCACTGTGATAGAGTCTGGAATAGAACCAGGGTCTGTAGTGACTCCTCTACTACTGAGATGCAGGGCTTTAGACTGCTGCACCACTCAGGAGCCCAATAAAACATTAGACCCAGTGAACCATGATAACCTCCTAATAAACCTGACATCTCCACCATTGACCCCTACCATTCCCACGGCCCCTACCTTTCTCATAAACCTGTCACCTCTATTACCAGGGCTGTCACCACTCACAGCTGTATACGCACGCACGCACGCACGCACGCACACACACACACACACACACACACACACAGGTATCACCTTCAGAGTGAATGGGTGACACCACCATCGGAACTGTGTGTTTCCGACAGCGAGCTCCCCTTACAGGGAGAATGAGACCTATTGAGAGGGTGCCATGAGATGTTAAAGACCCCTCTGTCTGCATCAGACTGACCGGAGCTCTGACAACCACAGTACCACTCTGGAGTATCTAGATGACAAACAGGAGTTGTAGTGTTCTCACTGGCTCAGGCTGTAGAGTTCTCACTAGGCAGGCTCAGGCTGTAGAGTTCTCACTAGGCAGGCTCAGGCTGTAGAGTTCTCACTGGCTCAGGCTGTAGAGTTCTCACTGGCTCAGGCTGTAGAGTTCTCACTGGCTCAGGCTGTAGAGTTCTCACTGGCTCAGGCTGTAGAGTTCTCACTAGGCAGGCTCAGGCTGTAGAGTTCTCACTGGCCCAGGCTGTAGAGTTCTCACTAGGCAGGCTCAGGCTGTAGAGTTCTCACTAGGCAGGCTCAGGCTGTAGAGTTCTCACTGGCTCAG
>NW_025745294.1:262500-320000 GCF_021184085.1 Oncorhynchus gorbuscha | reverse complement strand
TAAGCACACAGCCAAGACAACGCAGGAGTGGCTTCGGGACAAGTCTCTGAATATCCTTGAGTGGCCCAGCCAGAGGCCGGACTTAAACCCAATCGAACATCTCTGGAGAGGCCTGAAAATAGCTGGGCAGCAATGCTCCCCAAATACAGGTGTGCCAGGCTTGTAGCGTCATACACAAGAAGACTCGAGTCTGTAGTCGCTGCCAAAGGTGCTTCAACAAAGTCCTGAGTAAAGAATCTAAATACTTAAATATGGAATGTATTATTTCAGTTTTTGTTTTTAATAAATTAGCAAACAATTCTAAAAACCTGTTTTTGCTTTGTCATAATGGGGTATTTTATGTAGATTGATTAGGGAAAAAAACAATGTAATCAATTTTATGCTGAAACGTAACAAAATGTGAAAAAAGTCAAGTGGTCTGCATATTTTCCCGAAGGCACTGAACATACCGGTGTGTGTGTGTGTATGTACTGTAATTGTTTGTTTGTTCTAAACACTGGAACTCTCTCAGGAGATCCAGAACACTGCAGGACGTGGGTTTGTTTGAACAGCTTCATAGACCAGATCTCTGACTTCCAAAAATAGAACACATTGACATGGTGGTGGTCCATTGATTTATGTAGAATCTTTTAACAAGGCACACCTGTTAATTGAAATGCATTCCAGGTGACTACCTTATGAAGCTGGTTGAGAGAATGCCAAGAGAATGTCAAGAGTGCGCAAAGCTGTAATTGCTGCAAAAGGTGGCTCTACAAAGTATTGACTTGAGGGGGGTTCTCGGTGGTGAATAGTTATGACTTGGGGGTGGTGAATAGTTATGACTTGGGGGGGGTGAATAGTTATGCACGCTCAAGTCTCTTGGGGTATGTCTCTATAAGCTTGGCACATCTAGCCAATGGGATTTCTGCCCATTCTTCAAGGCAAAACTGTTCCAGCTCCTTCAAGATGTTGGGTTTGCACCAGACATAGCGTTTTCCTTGATGGCCAAAAAGCTCAATATTAGTCTCACCTGACCAGAGAACCTACTTCCATATGTTTGGGGAGTCTCCCACATGCATTTTGGCGAACACCAAATGCGTTTGCTTATTTTTTTCTTTTGCGCAATGGCTTTTTCTGGCCACTCTTCCGTAAAGCCCAGCTCTGTGGAGTTTACGGCTTAAAGTGGTCCTGTGGACAGATACTCCAATCTCTGCTGTGGAGCTTTGCAGCTCCTTCAGGGTTGTCTTTGGTCTCTTTGTTGCCTCCCTGATTAATGCCCTCCTTGCCTGGTCTGTGAGTTTTGGTGGGCGGCCCGCTCCTGGCAGGCTTGTTGTGGTGCCATGTCCTTTCCATGTTTTAATAATGGATTTAATGTTGCTCCGTGGGATGTTCAAAGTTTCGGATATTATTTTAAAACCCATCGCTGATCTGTACTTCACTACTCTGTCCTTGACCTGTTTGGAGAGCTCTTTGGTCCTGGTGGGGCCCCTTGCTTGGTGGTGTTACAGACTCTGGAGCCTTTCAGAACAGGTGTAGATATACTAGGATCATGTGACAGATCATGTGACACTTAGATTGCACACAGGTGGACTTTATGTAACTAATTCTGTGACTTCTGAAGGTAATTGGTTGCAACAGATCTTATTTAGGGGCTTCATAGTAAAGGGGGTGAATACATGCACACACCACTTTTACATTGTATTTAGTTCTTACTACTTTTATCAAGTTTTTTAAATTTTTTATTTTTTTATTTTTTATTTTACTTAACGAATTTGGACTATTTTGTGTTTGTCCATTACATGAAATCCAAATAAAAATCTAAATTACAGGTTGTAATTACATTTAAATTACAGGTTGTAATGCAACAAAAAACGCCAAGGCCAGAGATTAGAGGAGGCCAGAGATTAGAGGAGTCCAGAGATTAGAGGAGTCCAGAGATTAGAGGAGTCCAGAGATTAGAGGAGGCCAGAGATTAGAGGAGGCCAGAGATTAGAGGAGGCCAGAGATTAGAGGAGGCCAGAGATTAGAGGAGGAGGCCAGAGATGAGAGGAGGAGGCCAGAGATGAGAGGAGGAGGCCAGAGATGAGAGGAGGCCAGAGATTAGAGGAGAGGCCAGAGATGAGAGGAGGAGGCCAGAGATTAGAGGAGGCCAGAGATTAGGAGGAGGCCAGAGATGAGAGGAGGAGGCCAGAGATGAGAGGAGGAGGCCAGAGATGAGAGGAGGAGGCCAGAGATGAGAGGAGGAGGCCAGGGCCACTGGCAGAAATGAGGAGCTGAGAACCCAGGGCTTGAGACAGAACACACACACACACACACTCACTTGAAACTTGTGAGAGACGCCAGCCAGAGAATCCACGGCTTGAGAGTGAAGGCAGCAAGACGCTGTGCCTCCCCCATCTTCCCTCCTTTCCTTCCCTCCTCCTCCTCCTCCTCCCCCACCTCCCCTCCAACTCTTTGAGTCAGTCACGGCTGTCAGGCAGCATCAGAGGTTTAATGGCAGAAGTCCATTGTGACTAGCAGTCTCCTGGGCTGATCCAGCGAATCACAGAATGAGTGTTCCAAACAAGAAAACTCTGATCCCTAATCCTGAAAGAAGCAGAAATGGAGAGAGGGAAGGAGAGATGGAGGGAGAGAATGAGAGATAGAGGGAGAGAATGAGAGATAGAGGGAGAGAATGAGAGATGGAGGGAGGGAAGGAGAGATGGAGGGAGAGAATGAGAGATAGAGGGAGAGAATGAGAGATAGAGGGGAGGGAAGGAGAGATGGAGGGAGAGAATGAGAGATAGAAGGAGAGATGGAGGGAGGGAAGGAGAGATGGAGGGAGAGAATGAGAGATAGAGGGAGAGAAGGAGAGATGGAGGGAGGGAAGGAGAGATGGAGGGAGAGAATGAGAGATAGAAGGAGAGATGGAGGGAGGGAAGGAGAGATGGAGGGTGGAGGGAGAGAAGGAGAGATGGAGGGAGGGAAGGAGAGATGGAGGGTGGAGGGAGAGAAGGAGAAATGGAGAGAGGGAAGGAGAGATGGAGGGAGAGAATGAGAGATAGAAGGAGAGATGGAGAGATGGAGGGAGAGAATGAGAGATAGAAGGAGAGATGGAGGGAGGGAAGGAGAGATGGAGGGTGGAGGGAGAGAAGGAGAGATGGAGGGAGGGAAGGAGAGATGGAGGGGGGAAAGAGAGATGGATGGGAGGAGAGATAGAGGGAGAGAAGGAGAGATGGAGGGGGAAGGAGAGATGGAGGGGAGGAGAGATGAGGGAGAGAAGGAGAGGTGGAGGGCGGACGGAGAGTTAGAGGGGAGGAGAGATGGAAGGAGAGATGGGGGAGGATAGATGGAGGGAGAGAAGGAGAGATGGAGGGGGAGGATAGATGGATGGAGAGAAGGAGAGCTGGAGGGAGGGAAGAAAAGGTGGAGAGGGGGAGGAGAGATGGTGGGAGGATTGATGGAGGGAGAGAAGGAGAGATGGAGGGGGAGGATAGATGGATGTAGGGAAGGAGAGATGGAGAGACGGAGGGAGGGAAGGAGAGATGGAGGCAGGGAGGGGGAAGGAGAGATGGAGGGAGGGAGGGAGGGAGGGAAGGAGAGATGGAGGCAGGGAGGGGGAAGGAGATATGGAGGGAGGGAGGGAAGGAGAAATAGAGGGATGGAAGGAGGGAATGAGAGAGGAACGGAGGGATAGAGGGATGAAGAACAGACTAGTCTCCGCAGGAAGGCATGGGAATCAGATAAACATCACTAATTCTGGAAGAGGAATTATTTCCACCTAGTGGGGGTGTCTAGTGGGGGGGTGTGCCATTGGCTTTGAGTATTAGCCCTCCTCCTACAACAACAACAAAACTACTTGTGGAATTACAAGAGCAACACTACACTCATTTTCAATGACTGTTATTTAATCACAGTAAAGCTGCAGTAACTCTGTAGTACTAATCACTGTAAAGCTGCAGTAACTCTGTAGTACTAATCACTGTAAAGCTGCAGTAACTCTGTAGTACTAACCACTGTAAAGCTGCAGTAACTCTGTAGTATTAATCACTGTAAAGCTGCAGTAACTCTGTAGTACTAACCACTGTAAAGCTGCAGTAACTCTGTAGTACTAATCACTGTAAAGCTGCAGTAACTCTGTAGTATTAATCACTGTAAAGCTGTAGTAACTCTGTAGTACTAATCACTGTAAAGCTGCAGTAACTCTGTAGTACTAACCACTGTAAAGCTGCAGTAACTCTGTAGTACTAATCACCGTAAAGCTGCAGTAACTCTGTAGTACTAATCACTGTAAAGCTGCAGTAACTCTGTAGTACTAACCACTGTAAAGCTGTAGTAACTCTGTAGTACTAACCACTGTAAAGCTGCAGTAACTCTGTAGTACTAATCACCGTAAAGCTGCAGTAACTCTGTAGTACTAATCACTGTAAAGCTGTAGTAACTCTGTAGTACTAATCACTGTAAAGCTGTAGTAACTCTGTAGTACTAATCACTGTAAAGCTGCAGTAACTCTGTAGTACCTATCACTGTAAAGCTGCAGTAACTCTGTAGTACTAATCACTGTAAAGCTGCAGTAACTCTGTAGTACTAATCACTGTAAAGCTGCAGTAACTCTGTAGTACTAATCACTGTAAAGCTGCAGTAACTCTGTAGTACTAACCACTGTAAAGCTGCAGTAACTCTGTAGTACTAATCACTGTAAAGCTGCAGTAACTTGCCAATGCACCATGAGTGGTGGTTGAATGACTGAACCCTAACTCTGCTAGCCTCAGTCTTCCCCGTCTGGGTCTCCAGTCCTAAACCCTCTCATCCTGAAATCTGAAGGCAGATCACAGAAGCCCAGTTGAATTCCCTTTTATTGCTTTGCTTTCTCTCAGCCTAAGTCTCCACCTGCTAGGGTGAGTGGCCTGTCAGAGAGACTCTGACCCAAAACCTCCTGGGAGTCTTAGAGCTGTAGATCCTGTAGATGTACACGGGCCGCTGGGAGTGTGTGTGTGTTCGTGTGTGTGTGTTCGTGTGTGTGTGTGTGTGTGTGTGTGTGTGTGTGTGTGTGTGTGTGTGTGTGTGTGTGTGTGTGTGTGTGTGTGTGTGTGTGTGTGTGTGTGTGTGTGTGTGTGTGTGTGTGTGTGTGTGTGTGTGTGTGTGTGTGTGTGTGTGTGTGTGTGTGTGTGTGTGTGTGTGTGTGAGGGACAGCTTAAAGGCATTGTGGCCTGATGCAGCATGGATGTCTGCTAGTCACTCTTCTAGTGAGGCCTCCGCAACCTCCGACCTCTGTACGTACATGATACAGTACATACAGCACAAACACACACACACACATACACACTGGCAAACTGAGAGAATTAAAACACATTCAGTACACAGATTTCAACATAGCTGGAACAAGACGATTGCTTTGTCTCGTCAGGATTGCATGGACTTCGGAGAATTTCAGAGGGAGAATTGAACAGCTGCTGCATTCTCCAAATATGTCACTTTCCCCCTCACATATTGTCTCACTGCTGGGCTGAGGGAATGCCTTACTGCCTCAGATATAAACCATAGAGCAAGGCCCACTGCTGGGCTGAGGGAATGCCTTACTGCCTCAGATATAAACCATAGAGCAAGGCCCACTGCTGGGCTGAGGGAATGCCTTACTGCCTCAGATATAAACCATAGAGCAAGGCCCACTGCAGGGCTGAGGGAATGCCTTACTGCCTCAGATATAAACCATAGAGCAAGGCTCACTGCTGGGCTGAGGGAATGCCTTACTGCCTCAGATATAAACCATAGAGCAAGGTCCACTGCTGGGCTGAGTGAATGCCTTACTGCCTCAGATATAAACCATAGAGCAAGGCCCACTGCTGGGCTGAGGGAATGCCTTACTGCCTCAGATATAAACCATAGAGCAAGGCCCACTGCTGGGCTGAGGAATGCCTTACTGCCTCAGATATAAACCATAGAGCAAGGCCCACTGCTGGGCTGAGGGAATGCCTTACTGCCTCAGATATAAACCATAGAGCAAGGCCCACTGCTGGGCTGAGGGAATGCCTTACTGCCTCAGATATAAACCATAGAGCAAGGCCCACTGCTGGGCTGAGTGAATGCCTTACTGCCTCAGATATAAACCATAGAGCAAGGCCCACTGCTGGGCTGAGTGAATGCCTTACTGCCTCAGATATAAACCATAGAGCAAGGCCCACTGCTGGGCTGAGGGAATGTCTTACTGCCTCAGATATAAACCATAGAGCAAGGCCCACTGCTGGGCTGAGTGAATGTCTTACTGCCTCAGATATAAACCATAGAGCAAGGCCCACTGCTGGGCTGAGTGAATGCCTTACTGCCTCAGATATAAACCATAGAGCAAGGCCCACTGCTGGGCTGAGTGAATGCCTTACTGCCTCAGATATAAACCATAGAGCAAGGCCCACTGCTGGGCTGAGTGAATGCCTTACTGCCTCAGATATAAACCATAGAGCAAGGCCCACTGCTGGGCTGAGTGAATGCCTTACTGCCTCAGATATAAACCATAGAGCAAGGCCCACGGCTGGGCTGAGTGAATGCCTTACTGCCTCAGATATAAACCATAGAGCAAGGTCCACTGCTGGGCTGAGTGAATGCCTTACTGCCTCAGATATAAACCATAGAGCAAGGCCCACTGTTGGGCTGAGTGAATGCCTTACTGCCTCAGATATAAACCATAGAGCAAGGCCCACTGTTGGGCTGAGTGAATGCCTTACTGCCTCAGATATAAACCATAGAGCAAGGCCCACTGCTGGGCTGAGTGAATGCCTTACTGCCTCAGATATAAACCATAGAGCAAGGCCCACTGCTGGGCTGAGGGAATGCCTTACTGCCTCAGATATAAACCATATAGCAAGGCCCACTGCTGGGCTGAGTGAATGCCTTACTGCCTCAGATATAAACCATAGAGCAAGGCCCACTGCTGGGCTGAGTGAATGTCTTACTGCCTCAGATATAAACCATAGAGCAAGGCCCACTGCTGGGCTGAGTGAATGCCTTACTGCCTCAGATATAAACCATAGAGCAAGGCCCACTGCTGGGCTGAGTGAATGCCTTACTGCCTCAGATATAAACCATAGAGCAAGGCCCACTGCTGGGCTGAGGGAATGCCTTACTGCCTCAGATATAAACCATAGAGCAAGGCCCACTGCTGGGCTGAGGGAATGCCTTACTGCCTCAGATATAAACCATAGAGCAAGGCCCACTGTTGGGCTGAGTGAATGCCTTACTGCCTCAGATATAAACCATAGAGCAAGGCCCACTGCTGGGCTGAGGGAATGCCTTACTGCCTCAGATATAAACCATAGAGCAAGGCCCACTGCTGGGCTGAGGGAATGCCTTACTGCCTCAGATATAAACCATAGAGCAAGGCCCACTGCTGGGCTGAGGGAATGCCTTACTGCCTCAGATATAAACCATAGAGCAAGGCCCACTGCTGGGCTGAGTGAATGCCTTACTGCCTCAGATATAAACCATAGAGCAAGGCCCACTGCTGGGCTGAGGGAATGCCTTACTGCCTCAGATATAAACCATAGAGCAAGGCCCACTGCTGGGCTGAGGGAATGCCTTACTGCCTCAGATATAAACCATAGAGCAAGGCCCACTGTTGGGCTGAGTGAATGCCTTACTGCCTCAGATATAAACCATAGAGCAAGGCCCACTGCTGGGCTGAGTGAATGCCTTACTGCCTCAGATATAAACCATAGAGCAAGGCCCACTGCTGGGCTGAGTGAATGTCTTACTGCCTCAGATATAAACCATAGAGCAAGGCCCACTGTTGGGCTGAGTGAATGTCTTACTGCCTCAGATATAAACCATAGAGCAAGGCCCACTGCTGGGCTGAGTGAATGTCTTACTGCCTCAGATATAAACCATAGAGCAAGGCCCACTGCTGGGCTGAGTGAATGCCTTACTGCCTCAGATATAAACCATAGAGCAAGTCCCACTGCTGGGCTGAGTGAATGCCTTACTGCCTCAGATATAAACCATAGAGCAAGGCCCACTGCTGGGCTGAGTGAATGCCTTACTGCCTCAGATATAAACCATAGAGCAAGGCCCACTGCTGGGCTGAGTACCAGTCTCTTTAGCTAACATTCCACTCCTTGACATTGACCAGTGTGTGTGTGTGTGTGTGTGTGTGTGTGTGTGTGTGTGTGTGTGTGTGTGTGTGTGTGTGTGTGTGTGTGTGTGTGTGTGTGTGTGTGTGTGTGTGTGTGTGTGTGTGTGTGTGTGTGTGTGTGTGTGTGTGTGTGTGTGTGTGTGTGTGTGGGTGTGTGTGTGTGTGTGTAGTTGTGTGTGTAGTTAGAATTCTGTCTGAGCAGCGTAACTTTGCCATGTTGTCATCACATGATATGACTGATCTGTACAAGGTGTCAGGAGGGATATAATACCTTTCATTAGAGATGCCTGGCACCTACACATATACCCTTTGAGCTTATACAGCATCAGATTAGGAATGCTGATCTAGGATCAGGTCCCCCAGTCCAGTCATTACGGTGGAAAAGGCACAACTGATCTAGGATCAGGCCCCCAGTCCAGTCATTACAATGGAAAAGGCTAAACAGATTCTAGGATCAGGTCCCTCAGTCAAGTCATTACAATGGAAAAGGCACAACTGATCTAGGATCAGGTCCCCCAGTCCAGTCATTACAATGGAAAAGGCACAACTGATCTAGGATCAGGTCCCCCAGTCCAGTCATTACAATGGAAAAGGCTAAACTGATCTAGGATCAGGTCCCCCAGTCCAGTCATTACAATGGAAAAGGCTAAACAGATTCTAGGATCAGGTCCCTCAGTCAAGTCATTACAATGGAAAAGGCACAACTGATCTAGGATCAGGTCCCCCAGTCCAGTCATTACAATGGAAAAGGCACAACTGATCTAGGATCAGGTCCCCAGTCCAGTCATTACAATGGAAAAGGCTAAACTGATCTAGGATCAGGTCCCCAGTCCAGTCATTACAATGGAAAAGGCTAAACAGATTCTAGGATCAGGTCCCTCAGTCAAGTCATTACAATGGAAAAGGCACAACTGATCTAGGATCAGGTCCCCCAGTCCAGTCATTACAATGGAAAAGGCTAAACTGATCTAGGATCAGGTCCCCCAGTCCAGTCATTACAATGGAAAAGGCTAAACTGATCTAGGATCAG
Source organism: Oncorhynchus gorbuscha (assembly GCF_021184085.1). Taxonomy (NCBI): domain Eukaryota; kingdom Metazoa; phylum Chordata; class Actinopteri; order Salmoniformes; family Salmonidae; genus Oncorhynchus; species Oncorhynchus gorbuscha. The sequence goes on along the minus strand of NW_025745294.1, from coordinate 310,890 downwards.
GTCCCCCAGTCCAGTCATTACAATGGAAAAGGCTAAACAGATTCTAGGATCAGGTCCCTCAGTCAAGTCATTACAATGGAAAAGGCACAACTGATCTAGGATCAGGTCCCCCAGTCCAGTCATTACAATGGAAAAGGCACAACTGATCTAGGATCAGGTCCCCCAGTCCAGTCATTACAATGGAAAAGGCTAAACTGATCTAGGATCAGGTCCCCCAGTCCAGTCATTACAATGGAAAAGGCTAAACTGATCTAGGATCAGGTCCCCCAGTCCAGTCATTACAATGGAAAAGGCTAAACAGATTCTAGGATCAGGTCCCTCAGTCAAGTCATTACAATGGAAAAGGCACAACTGATCTAGGATCAGGTCCCCCAGTCCAGTCATTACAATGGAAAAGGCACAACTGATCTAGGATCAGGTCCCCCAGTCCAGTCATTACAATGGAAAGGCTAAACTGATCTAGGATCAGGTCCCCCAGTCCAGTCATTACAATGGAAAAGGCTAAACAGATTCTAGGATCAGGTCCCTCAGTCCAGTCATTACAATGGAAAAGGCACTCAACTCACTCAACTCAGGTCAGCACAGACCAGATCGGCTCAACTCAGGTCAGCACAGACCGGCTCAGCTCAACTCAGGTCAGCACAGACCGGCTCAGCTCAACTCAGGTCAGCACAGACCAGATCGGCTCAACTCAGGTCAGCACAGACCGGCTCAGCTCAACTCAGGTCAGCACAGACCAGATCGGCTCAACTCAGGTCAGCACAGACCAGATCGGCTCAACTCAGGTCAGCACAGACCGGCTCGGCTCAACTCAGGTCAGCACAGACCGGCTCGGCTCAACTCAGGTCAGCACAGACCGGCTCAGCTCAGGTCAGCACAGACCGGCTCGGCTCAACTCAGGTCAGCACAGACCGGCTCGGCTCAACTCAGGTCAGCACAGACCGGCTCGGCTCAGCTCAACTCAGGTCAGCATATACCGGCTCGGCTCGGCTCGGCTCAGCTCAACTCAACTCAGGTCAGCACAGACCGGTTCGGCTCAGCTCAGCTCAGGTCAGCACAGAATGGCTCGGCTCAGCTGAACTCAGGTCAGCACAGACCGACTCGGCTCGGCTCAACTCAGGTCAGCATAGACCGGCTCGGCTCGGCTCAGCTCAACTCAGGTCAGCACAGACCGGCTCGGCTCAGCTCAGTAGTGTGAAAGGGTATTACACAGAACAAAAATGTAAACAGAACTTGCAACAATTTCAAAGACTTTACTGAGTTACAGTTCATATAAGGAAATCAGTCAAAAATAAATACATTCATTAGGCCCTAATCTATGGATGTCACATGACTGGGAATACAGATATGCATCTGTTGGTCACAGATACCTTTAAAAAACAAAAGTTGGGGGCGTGGATCAGAAAACCAGTCAGTATCTGGTGTGACCACCATTTGCCTCACGCAGCGCCACCACACATGGAGGCGGTTTATGGTAGAGAAATGAACATTTATTTATCTGGTAAAAGCTCTGGTGGACATTCCTGCAGTCAGCATGCCAATTGCACGCTCCCTCAAAACGTAAGACATTTGTGCACATTTTAGAGTGGCCTTTCATTGTCCCAAGCACAAGGTGCACCTGTGTAACGATCATGCTGTTTAATCAGCTTCTTGATATGCCACACCTGTCAGGCGCATGGATAATCTTGGCAAAGGAGACATGTGCATTAACAGGGGTGTAAACAAATTTGTGCAAAAAATGTAAGAGAAATACTTTTTCTTTGCATTTGGCAAATTTCTGGCATATTTGATTTCAGCTCGTGAAACACGGGACCAACACTTTACATGTTGCGCTTATATTTTTGTTCAGTGTAGATAGACAGACTGAGAGTGTTCTTGTTTATCTAGAGGAATGTGATAAATGATGGTAGCTGCATTCTGGCCAGCTGTTTCTTACAGACGGACTGACAGGCTGTGAGGTCATGGAGGAGGGCTGAGGTTGTTGACAGGTGCCCCCCCCTCCTCGTCTGTCTGTCTGTCCGTCCGTCCGTCCGTCCGTCCGTCCGTCCGTCCGTCTGTCTGTCTGTCTGTCTGTCTGTCTGTCTGTCTGTCTGTCTGTCTGTCTGTCTGTCTGTCTGTCTGTGTCTGTCTGTCCGTCTGCCTGTCTGTTTGTCTGCCCTCCTCCCTCCCTGTCTGTCTGCCTGTCTGTCTGTTTGTCTGCCCTCCTCCCACCCTGTCTGTCTGCCTGTCTGTCTGTTTGTCTGCCCCCTCCCTCCCTCCCTCCTTCCTTCCCTCCCTCCCTCCCTCCCTCCCTCCCCTCCCTCCTTCCCTCCCTCCCTCCCTCCCTCCCTCCCTCCCTCCCTCCATCCCTCCCTGTGATATCAGTCTTGCTCTATCTTATGAGTGCATTCCAGAACACACACACATGCACGTACACACGAAAGCACGCACAAACTACCTTCTATCTTCTGAGAGCCACAAACCACAGAGTTATTGACATGCTTGAGGATTCCAGTCTATCTGTCAGAGATAAGACTTAATGAAACTATGGACTTACTCTGGAGATAAAGCACTGTTAGGTGTTACAGGGCTGAGCCTACAGCAATACACCTGTTGTTGTTCATCAACCTGGGGGGTTAGAGTAGAGTAGAGTAGAGTAGAGTAGAGTAGAGTAGAGTAGAGTACAGTACAGTACAGTACAGTACAGTACAGTACAGTACAGTACAGTACAGTACAGTACAGTAGAGTAGAGTAGAGTAGAGTAGAGTAGAGTAGAGTAGAGTAGAGTAGGATACAGTAGAGTAGAGTAGAGTAGAGTAGAGTAGAGTAGAGTAGAGTAGAGTAGAGTAGAGTAGAGTACAGTACAGTAGAGTAGAGTATAATATAGTAGAGTAGAGTAGAGTAGAGTAGAGTACAGTAGAGTAGAGTAGAGTAGAGTAGAGTAGAGTAGAGTAGAGTAGAGTAGAGTAGAGTAGAGTAGAGTACAGTACAGTATAGTGCAGTACAGTACAGTACAGTAGAGTAGAGTAGAGTAGAGTAGAGTAGAGTAGAGTAGAGTAGAGTAGAGTAGAGTAGAGTATAGTAGAGTAGGGTACAGTAGAGTAGAGTAGAGTAGAGTAGAGTACAGTAGGGTAGAGTAGAGTAGAGTAGAGTAGAGTAGAGTAGAGTAGAGTAGAGTAGAGTAGAGTAGAGTAGAGTAGAGTAGAGTAGAGTAGAATAAATTAGAGTAGAGGACAGTAGAATAGATTAGAGTACAGTACAGTACAGTACAGTACAGTACAGTACAGTACAGTACAGTACAGTACAGTACAGTACAGTACAGTACAGTACAGTAGATCAAAGTAGAGTAGATCAAAATCAAATCAAGTCAAATTTCTTTGTCACATACACATGGTTAGCAGATGTTAATGCGAGTGTAGCGAAATGCTTGTGCTTCTAGTTCCGACAATGCAGTAATCACCAACGAGTAATCTAACTAACAATTCCACAACTACTACCTTATACACACAAGTGTAAAGGGATAAAGAATTTGATGGTACAGAACGGCATAGGCAAGATGCAGTAGATGGTATTGAGTGCAGTATATACATATGAGATGAGTATGTAAACAAAGTGGCATAGTTAAAGTGGCTAGTGATACATGTATTACATAAAGATGCAGTAGATGATATAGAGTACAGTATATACATATACATATGAGATGAATAATGTAGGGTATGTAAACATTATATTAGGTAGCATTGTTTAAAGTGGCTAGGGATATATTTTACATCAATTTACATCAATTTACATTATTAAAGTGGCTGGAGTTGAGTCAGTGTGTTGGCAGCAGCCACTCAGTGTTAGTGGTGGCTGTTTAACAGTCTGATGGCCTTGAGATAGATGCTGTTTTTCAGTCTCTTGGTCCCAGCTTTGATGCACCTGTACTGACCTCACCTTCTGGATGATAGCGGGGTGAACAGGCAGTGGCTCGGGTGGTTGATGTCCTTCATGATCTTTATGGCCTTCCTGTAACATCGGGTGGTGTAGGTGTCCTGGAGGGCAGGTAGTTTTCCCCCGGTGATGCGTTGTGCAGACCTCACTACCCTCTGGAGAGCCTTACGGTTGTGGGCGGAGCAGTTGCCGTACCAGGCGGTGATACAGGGGGTGAACACTTTCACAAGCCATTGTATTATGTGACTTATTTAGGCCATAACAAAGGGGTTGAATACTTATTGACTCAAGACATTTCAGCTTTTCGTTTGTTATTCATTTGTATTACTCATTTCAAAATACATTATTCTATGCTGACATGATTGGGTATTGTGTCGAGGCCAGTGACATAAAACATGTGAATCCATTTTAAATTCAGGCTGTAACACAATGTGGAATAAGTGCCGGGGTGTGAATACTTTGTGAAGGCTCTGGAGCTGAACAAACAGAAGACAATCTGATTATTATTGGACTGGGATTCAAGTCCTTCTTTCTCACGCACACACACACACACACACACACACACACACACACACACACACACACACACACACACACACACACACACACACACACACACACACACACACACACACACACACACACACACACACACACACACACACACACACACACACAGGCAAACACACACACACACACACAGACACACACAGGCAAGCACACACACACACACAGACACACACAGGCAAGCACACACACAAACACACACACACACACACACACACACACACACACACACACACACACACACACACACAGACACACACACACAAACACACACACACGCACACACACAGACACACACACACACACACACACACAAACACACACACACACATGCACACACACACAGACACACACAGGCAAGCACACACACAAACACAAACACACACACACAGACACACACAGACACACACACAGACACACACAGACACACACACAGACACACACAGGCAAGCACACACACAAACACACACACAGACACAGGCACAAACACACACACACACACACACACACACACACACACACACACACACACACACACACACACACACACACACACACACACACACACACACACACACACACACACACACACACACACACACACACACACACACACAGGCAAACACACACACACACACACAGACACACACACGCAAGCACACACACACACACAGACACACACAGGCAAGCACACACACAAACACACACACACACACACACACACACACACACACACACACACACACACACACACACACACACACACACACACACACACACACACACACACACACACACACACACACACACACACACAGACACACACACACACAAACACACACACACGCACACACACACAGACACACACACACACAAACACACACACACACACACACGCACACACACACAGACACACACAGGCAAGCACACACACAAACACAAACACACACACACAGACACACACAGACACACACACAGACACACACAGGCAAGCACACACACAAACACACACACAGACACACACACACTCCTGTTTTCTCATTTCACAATATACAGTGAACTGTCCTGGAGAAACCAGAAACGCTACTTCTTCTCGTAACTTTGAGGTGTTTGAGGATAGGCGATGACAGAACACACACACACAATCACATCCTGCCAGCAGTGCAATCCCGTTTACTGGTGCTTTCTCAGCTTGGGGCTGACTGTGGGCACAGTGACTCCCTCACAGAGTCACAGCAGGAGACAGACACATTGTTAAGGACAACAACAGCTACTCTGAAATAACAACCTCCCCCCTCTCTCTCTCTCTGTCCCCCCCTCTCTCTCACTACTCACAGCTAGTCAGAACTACATTGTCTTCCCCCCTGTCCTGTCCAGGCTACATCATCTTTACCAAAACATGTCTACCTTCTCATGATCCCTCATCACTACTCAATAGGAAGTCTGTGCTGCTCTGACAAGTTTCAATCTACAACCACCAACAGGTAGTCATTAACTAGTTCTCTTTCTGTGTGTACTTATCCTTCATGGTTTTTGTTTTTTCCTCTCTCTCCCCTCCTTTCCTCTCTCTCCCCTCCTCCCCCCTCTCTCCCTCTCCTTCCGTCTTTCTCCCCTCCTTCCCACACCTTCCCTCTCTCTCCTCCTCTCGTCTCCTCATTCCCTCTCTCTCTCCTCCTTCTCCACTCTCCCTTCTCTCCCCCTCCTTCCCTCTCTCTCCCCCTCCTTCCCTCTCTCTCTCCTCCTTCTCCACTCTCCCTCTCTCCCCCTCCTTCCCTCTCTCTCCCCTCCTTCCCTCTCTCTCCCCTCCTTCCCTCTCTCTCTCCTCCTTCTCCACTCTCCCTCTCTCCCCCTCCTTCCCTCTCTCTCCCCTCCTTCCCTCTCTCTCTCCTCCTTCTCCACTCTCCCCTCTCTCCCCCTCCTTCCCTCTCTCTCTCCCCTCCTTCCCTCTCTCTCCCCCTCCTTCCCTCTCTCTCTCCTCCTTCTCCACTCTCCCCTCTCCCCCCTCCTTCCCTCTCTCTCCCCCTCCTTCCCTCTCTCTCCCCTCCTTCCCTCTCTCTCTCCTCCTTCTCCACTCTCCCCTCTCTCCCCCTCCTTCCCTCTCTCTCCCCCTCCTTCCCTCTCTCTCTCCTCCTTCTCCACTCTCCCCTCTCTCCCCCTCCTTCCCTCTCTCTCCCCCTCCTTCTTTCTTCCTCCCCCCTTCCCCCTCACTCCCTCTCCTTTTCCCTGTTTGAGATATGTGACAGGTGAGGGTTAGGAGAAAAACCTGCCATTCAACTGCAGTACGTCAGTCAGTCAAAGGAAAAAGACAAAAACAAACACAGGGAACTGACTGGAGATAACACAACTGGAATAACAAGACAAGAGGAGGACGGCCCCACTTTAAAACAACTAACTACTGCCCCACTTTAAACCTACGGCCCCACTTTAAAACAACTAACTACTGCCCCACTTTAAACCAACTAACTACTGCCCCACTTTAAAACAACTAACTACTGCCCCACTTTAAACCTACTGTCCCACTTTAAAACAACTAACTACTGCCCCACTTTAAAACAACTAACTACTGCCCCACTTTAAACCTACTGTCCCACTTTAAAACAACTAACTACTGCCCCGCTTTAAAACAACTAACTACTGCCCCACTTTAAAACAACTAACTACTGCCCCACTTTAAAACAACTAACTACTGTCCCACTTTAAAACAACTAACTACTGCCCCACTTTAAACCTACGGCCCCACTTTAAAACAACTAACTACTGCCCCGCTTTAAAACAACTAACTACGGCCCCACTTTAAAACAACTAACTACTGCCCCACTTTAAAACAACTAACTACGAAACGAATAGAAGGGGAAGCACAGGGACAAGACATGATAATCAATGACAAAACATGACAATTACACTCCCAGTAAACATTACACTCACATTACACTCCCAGTAAACATTACACTCACATTACACTCCCAGTAAACATTACACTCACATTACACTCCCAGTAAACATTACACTCACATTACACTCCCAGTAAACATTACACTCACATTACACTCCTAGTAAACATTACACTCACATTACACTCCCAGTAAACATTACACTCACATTACACTCCTAGTAAACATTACACTCACATTACACTCCCAGTAAACATTACACTCACATTACACTCCCAGTAAACATTACACTCACATTACACTCCCAGTAAACATTACACTCACATTACACTCCCAGTAAACATTACACTCACAGAAGCTCCAAAGGAATGAAGACCTTGTGAATGTCATATGTCTATATACAGTGTTGTAACGATGTGCAAATAGTTAAAGTACAAAAGGGAAAATAAATAAACATAAATATGGGTTGTATTTACAATGGTGTTTGTTCTTCATTGGTTTCTTGTGTCAACAGGTCACAAATATTGCTGCTGTGATGGCACACTGTGGTATTTCACCCAATAAATATGTGAATTTTATCAAAATTGGGTTTGTTTTTTATTTTTTTTGTGGGTCTGTGTAATCTGAGAGAAATATGTGTCTCTAATATGGTCATACACTTGGCAGGAGGTTAGGAAGTGCAGCTCAGTTTCCACCTCATTTTTTGGGCAGTGAGCACATAGCCTGTCTTCTCTTGAGAGCCAGTTCTGCCTACGGCAGCCTCTCTCAATTGCAGGGCTCTGCTCCCTGACTCTGTACATAGCTTTCCTTAAGTTTGGGTCAGTCACAGTGGTCAGGTATTCTGCCACGGTGAACTCTCTGTTTAGGGCCAAATAACATTCTAGTTTGCTCAGTTTTTTTGTTAATTCTTTTCGATGTGTTAAGTATTTATCTTTTTGTTTTCTCATGATTTGGTTGGGTCTAATTGTGCTGTTGTCCTGGGGCTCTGTAGGGTGTGTTTGTGTTTGTGAACAGAGCCCCAGGACCAGCGTGCTTACAGGACTCTTCTCCAGGTTCAACTCTCTGTAGGTGATGGCTTTGTTATGGAAGTTTTGGGAATTGCTTCCTATTAGGTGGTTGTAGAAATGAACAGCTCTTTTCTGGATTTTGTTAATTAGTGGGTATCGGCCTAATTCTGCTCTGCATGCATTATTTGGTGTTGTACACAAGGGGACGTTTTTGCAGAATTCAATATGCAGAGTCTCAATTTAGTGTCTGTCCCATTTTGTGAATTCTTGGTTGGTGAGCGGACCCCAGACTTCACAACCTTAAAGGATAATAGGTTCTATGACTGATTCAAGTGTTTTTAACCAGATCATAATTGGTACATGGAATTTTATGTTCCTTTTGATGGTGTAGAAGACCCTTCTTGCCTTGTCTCTCAGCTCGTTCACAGCTTTGTGGAAGTTACCTGTGATGCTGATGTTGAGGCCGAGGTTTGTATAGTTTTTCATGTGTTCTAGGGCAACTTTGTCTAGATGGAATTTGTATTTGTCGTCCTGGTGACTGGACCTTTTTTGGAACACCATTATTTTTGTCCTACTGAGATTTACTGTCAGGGCCCAGGTCTGACAGAATCTGTGCAGGAGATCTAGGTGCTGCTGTAGGCTTTCCCTGGTTGGGGACAGAAGCACCAGATCATCAGCAGACATTTGACTTCAGATTCTAATAGGATGAGGCCGGGTGCTGCAGACTGTTCTAGTGCCCTCGCCAAGTCATTGATATATATAGTTGAAATCGGACGTTTACAAACACCTTAGCCAAATACATTTAAACTCAGTTTTTCACAATTCCTGACATTTAATCCTAGTCAAAATTCTCTGTCTTAGGTCATTTAGGATAATTTTAAGAGTGTGAAATGTCAGAATAATAGTTGAGAGAATGATTTATTTCAGCTTTTATTTATTTCATCACATTACCAGTGGGTCAGAAGTTTACATACACTCAAATAGTATTTGGTAGCATTGCCTTTAAATCGTTTAACTTGGGTCAAACGTTTCAGATATTCTTAAACAAGCTACCAATAATAAGTTGGGTGAATTTTGTCCCATTCCTCCTGACAGAGCTGGTGTAACTGAGTCAGGTTTGTAGGCCTCTCTGCTCACACACACTTTTTCAGTTCTGCCCGCAAATTTTCTATAGGATTGAAGTCAGGGCTTTGTGATGGCCACTCCAATACCTTGACTTTGTTGTCCTTAAGCTGTTTTGCCACAACTTTGGAAGTATGCTTGGGGTCATTGTCCATTTGGAAGACCAATTTCCAACCAAGCTTAAACTTCCTGACTGATGTCTTAAGACGTTGCTTCAATATATCCACATAATTTTCATTCCTCATGATGCCATCTATTTTGTGAAGTGTACCAGTCCCTCCTGCAGCAAAGCATCCCTTACAACATGATGCTTCTACCCCCGTGCTTTACAGTTGGGATGGTGTTCTTTGGCTTGCAAGCCTCCCCCTTTTTCCTCCAAACACAACAATGGTCATTATGGCCAAACAGTTCTATTTTTGTGTCATCAGACCAGAGGACATTTCTCCAAAAAGTACAATCTTTGTCCCCATGTGCAGTTGCAAACTGTAGTCTGGCTTTTTCATGGCGGCTTTGGAGCAGTGGCTTCTTCCTTGCTGAGCGGCCTTTCAGGTTATGTCGATATAAGACTTGTTTTACTGTGGATATAGATACTTCAGTACCTGTTTCCTCCAGCATCTTCACAAGGTCCTTGATGTTCTGGGATTGATTTTCACATTTCGCACCAAAGTACGTTCATCTCTGGGAGACAGAACGAATCTCCTTCCTGAGCGGTATGACGGCTGCGTGGTCACATGGTGTTTATACTTGCGTACTATTGTTTATACAGATGAACGTGGTACCTTCAGGCATTTGGAAATTGCTCCCAAGGATGAACCAGACTTGTGGAGGTCTTGGCTGATTTCTTTCAATTTTCCCATGATGTCAAGCAAAGATGCACTGATTTTGAAGGTAGGCCTTGAAATACATCCATAGGTACACCTCCAATTGACTCAAATGATGTCAACTAGCCTATCAGAAGCTTCTAATGTCATGACATAATTTCTGGACTTTTCCAAGCTGTTTAAGGCACAGTCAACTTAGTGTATGTAAACTTCTGACCCACTGGAATTATGATACAGTGAATTATAAGTGAAATAATCTGTCTGTAAACAATTGTTGGAAAAAATTACTTGTGTCATGCACAAAGCAGATGTCCTAACCGACTTGCCAAAACTATAGTTTATTAACAAGAAACTTGTGGAGTGGTTGAAAAAGGAGTTTTAATGACTCCAACCTAAGTGTAGGTAAACTAGTTTTAATGACTCCAACCTAAGTGTAGGTAAACTAGTTTTAATGACTCCAACCTCAGTGTATGTAAACTAGTTTTAATGACTCCAACCTAAGTGTAGGTAAACTAGTTTTAATGACTCCAACCTCAGTGTATGTAAACTAGTTTTAATGACTCCAACCTCAGTGTATGTAAACTAGTTTTAATGACTCCAACCTCAGTGTATGTAAACTAGTTTTAATGACTCCAACCTCAGTGTATGTAAACTAGTTTTAATGACTCCAACCTCAGTGTATGTAAACTAGTTTTAATGACTCCAACCTCAGTGTATGTAAACTAGTTTTAATGACTCCAACCTAAGTGTAGGTAAACTAGTTTTAATGACTCCAACCTAAGTGGAGGTAAACTAGTTTTAATGACTCCAACCTAAGTGTGTCCGTGTGGCTGTGGAGGCAGGTGTCCGTGTGGCTGTGGAGGCAGGTGGCTGTGGAGGCAGGTGTCAGTGTGGCTGTGGAGGCAGGTGTCAGTGTGGCTGTGGAGGCAGGTGGCTGTGTGGCTGTGGAGGCAGGTGTCAGTGTGGCTGTGGAGGCAGGTGTCAGTGTGGCTGTGGAGGCAGGCGGCTGTGTGGCTGTGGAGGCAGGTGTCAGTGTGGCTGTGGAGGCAGGTGTCAGTGTGGCTGTGGAGGCAGGTGTCAGTGTGGCTGTGGAGGCAGGTGTCAGTGTGGCTGTGGAGGCAGGTGGCTGTGTGGCTGTGGAGGCAGGTGGCTGTGGAGGCAGGTGTCAGTGTGGCTGTGGAGGCAGGTGTCAGTGTGGCTGTGGAGGCAGGTGTCAGTGTGGCTGTGGAGGCAGGTGTCCGTGTGGCTGTGGAGGCAGGTGGCTGTGGAGGCAGGTGTCAGTGTGGCTGTGGAGGCAGGTGGCTGTGTGTCTGTGGAGGCAGGTGTCAGTGTGGCTGTGGAGGCAGGTGGCTGTGGAGGCAGGTGTCAGTGTGGCTGTGGAGGCAGGTGTCAGTGGGGCTGTGGAGGCAGGTGGCTGTGTGGCTGTGGAGGCAGGTGTCAGTGTGGCTGTGGAGGCAGGTGTCAGTGTGGCTGTGGAGGCAGGTGGCTGTGTGGCTGTGGAGGCAGGTGTCAGTGTGGCTGTGGAGGCAGGTGTCAGTGTGGCTGTGGAGGCAGGTGTCAGTGTGGCTGTGGAGGCAGGTGTCAGTGTGGCTGTGGAGGCAGGTGTCAGTGTGGCTGTGGAGGCAGGTGTCAGTGTGGCTGTGGAGGCAGGTGGCTGTGTGGCTGTGGAGGCAGGTGGCTGTGGAGGCAGGTGTCAGTGTGGCTGTGGAGGCAGGTGTCAGTGTGGCTGTGGAGGCAGGTGGCTGTGGAGGCAGGTGTCAGTGTGGCTGTGGAGGCAGGTGGCTGTGTGGCTGTGGAGGCAGGTGGCTGTGGAGGCAGGTGTCAGTGTGGCTGTGGAGGCAGGTGGCTGTGGAGGCAGGTGTCAGTGTGGCTGTGGAGGCAGGTGTCAGTGTGGCTGTGGAGGCAGGTGTCAGTGTGGCTGTGGAGGCAGGTGTCCGTGTGGCTGTGGAGGCAGGTGTCCGTGTAGCTGTGGAGGCAGGTGTCAGTGTGGCTGTGGAGGCAGGTGTCAGTGTGGCTGTGGAGGCAGGTGTCAGTGTGGCTGTGGAGGCAGGTGTCAGTGTGGCTGTGGAGGCAGGTGGCTGTGGAGGCAGGTGTCAGTGTGGCTGTGGAGGCAGGTGTCAGTGTGGCTGTGGAGGCAGGTGTCCGTGTGGCTGTGGAGGCAGGTGGCTGTGGAGGCAGGTGTCAGTGTGGCTGTGGAGGCAGGTGGCTGTGGAGGCAGGTGTCCGTGTGGCTGTGGAGGCAGGTGTCCATGTGGCTGTGGAGGCAGGTGTCCGTGTGGCTGTGGAGGCAGGTGGCTGTGGAGGCAGGTGTCCGTGTGGCTGTGGAGGCAGGTGTCCGTGTGGCTGTGGAGGCAGGTGTCCGTGTGGCTGTGGAGGCAGGTGTCCGTGTGGCTGTGGAGGCAGGTGTCCGTGTGGCTGTGGAGGCAGGTGGCTGTGGAGGCAGGTGTCCGTGTGGCTGTGGAGGCAGGTGTCATTGTTGTGGGGTTGACTCCCAGACAGCGTGTCCCAACACGCATCATGATTACATTACAACAGCTAGGGTCTAGTCAGTGTGCCCTGACAACATGCTGCAACAATGTAGCAAGACCAATACAAATACTGTGTTAATGTAGAGGGGACACACACACACACACACACACACACACACACACACACACACACACACACACACACACACACACACACACACACACACACACACACACACACACACACACACACACACACACACACACACACACACACACACACACACACACACACAACCAACCAACCACACACACACACACACACACACACAACCAACCACACACACACACACACACACACACACAACCAACCACACACACACACACACACACACACACACACACACACACACACACACACACACACACACACACACACACACACACACACACACACACACACACACACACACACACACACACACACACACACACACACACACACACACACACACACACACACACACACACACACACACACACACACACACACACACACACACACACACACACACACACACACACACACACACATACACACACACACACATACACACATACACACATACACACACAAACACACACATACACAACCAACCACACACACACACATACACAACCAACCACACACACACACACACACACACAAACACACACATACACACACAACCACACACACACACACACACATCAACTCTAGTTTCCCCTTGTCTCAAACAACTCTAGTTTCCCCTGTATCAAACAACTCTAGTTTCCCCTGTCTCAAACAACTCTAGTTTCCCTTGTTTCAAACAACTCTAGTTTCCCCTTGTTTCAAACAACTCTAGTTTCCCCTGTCTCAAACAACTCTAGTTTCCCCTGTCTCAAACAACTCTAGTTTCCCCTTGTCTCAAACAACTCTAGTTTCCCCTGTCTCAAACAACTCTAGTTTCCCCTTGTCTCAAACAACTCTAGTTTCCCCTGTCTCAAACAACTCTAGTTTCCCCTGTCTCAAACAACTCTAGTTTCCCTGTCTCAAACAACTCTAGTTTCCCCTTGTCTCAAACAACTCTAGTTTCCCCTGTCTCAAACACTCTAGTTTCCCCTGTCTCAAACACTCTAGTCTCCCTGTCTCAAACAACTCTAGTTTCCCTGTCTCAAACAACTCTAGTTTCCCCTGTCTCAAACAGATCTAGTTTCCTGTCTAACGGGTTTCAGTTTTTTTTGATTGTGTGTGTGTGTGTGTGTGTGTGTGTGTGTGTGTGTGTGTGTGTGTGTGTGTGTGTGTGTGTGTGTGTGTGTGTGTGTGTGTGTGTGTGTGTGTGTGTGTGTGTGTGTGTGTGTGTGTGTGTGTGTGTGTGTGTGTGTGTGTGTGTGTGTGTGTGTGGTTCAGCTGGAAAAACACATATCTTGTTTCAAAATAAAGACTTCCCAGAGGACTATATTTATGACAGTCCATCAAATGTAACAGAACGATATGGTTGTACCCACATATGTCATCATAACGAATGCCTGACAACAAATATCAACTAGAATTGGAATGTTGAGGGCACTTTTGGAAAGGAAAAGTTTGAGATAATGAACCACAGATTACTCAGTCAATTTACCCAAACTTTCACCGGTGGGTTATTTCGACTGTAGACTTTGTAATGTATCATTGATCAATTACTAGTAAGTAGATACTAGCCTCGGTGAGATTTTGTAATTATAGAAACATACTTCCAAGATCTAGCCGAGAAGGCATTGCGCATGCGTGCGGATCTGCTTGGTGAAGGGGAGTGACGTGAGAAGACCTCGGAGAAATTCACTCACTGGACTTCCAGTAGAGGAATGCAAGCAGCCGCTGTCCGTTGTAGGTTACGGTTCTTACTGAAGTAACGCTTTTTTTTCACGGTTCTACTGGCTTTTACGGGAAGAAAATAACATTCGAAGACATTTCAACAGGCGACCAGAACCGATGGGGACGTTATGTCGTTGGAGTTACGCGGGTGGATTTGGTTGTTTTAGTTGAGAAGAAGGAAAGTGTTGCGCTCGGAGCAACAGCGGTGGGATTAAACATGCTGACACCGATTTTAGTATACTTGTTATCGGTCCTCCTGCTGTGTCGGATAACGTTCTCTCAATACTCCAGCGATCAGTGTAGTTGGAAGGGCAGGTGAGAGTTCTTCTTTATAACTTTCATTATTTCATGAACTGCTTGTTCATAATGGTCGAATTGAAAAGGAGTTGTGCAGACGAACTATTTGTAGGCTACCATTTAGATTTGAAGGCTTCGATTTGTGGAAATTAAAGTTACAGAATGGTGAATGCGTCAGTGTTTTTATCCAAGGCCTAACGGTGAAGAGATTGTTATAATGTAATAAACTAAATAGAGAATGAGTTATCCATTCTCTCCTGAGAGGTGAATTACACAAATCTTTCCCTCTTACTGAATTGATCACCTTGAGTCAGGTCTGTGGAATGCGACTTCTGTCAAGGACTCCAAGCGCCGAGATTTATCTCTCTTTATTTTATGTTTACAACATGATAATGGTTTTGAGATTATTACTTTAAAACAAAATCTAATTATATTTTAAAACAGTCATATTCAAATGAAATGGACGCTTTTTTTTTCAACCGACGCGTTCTAATAACACTTTTAGGATCACGTTTAATGTTGATACAGTTCAATGATTAAACGGAAATGTATACATTGTTTCATGAATAAACACAGTGATGCTTCAGTAAAAGTACAGTTTGAGGTGGCTCCTCACAACGTCTATAACAGCCTCCTTCTGTAGCTCAGTTGGTAGAGCATGGCGCTTGTAATGCCAGGGTAGTGGGTTCGATCCCCGGGACCACCCATATGTAGAATGTATGCACACATGACTGTAAGTCGCTTTGGATAAAAGCGTCTGCTAAATGGCATATATTATTATATTACATTTATAAATCTCAACTGAGCACACAAGGCAACTTTTCCCTTTCGGTTCTTACATCCCTTCACTTGTTATAAAATTCGAGTCACTCTTTTTAGAAGCAACACCATGCCTTAAATAGTGATATAGTAAGAGGCTTTAGTACTTGATTTTGGCACCTCGTGAAGTTTGACACTTCGTGAATGCCTCTAATATTTTATTTATTTAACCTTTATTTATTTAACTAGGCAAAAAAGCTGCCCCAAAAAGTCTTACCGTACTTACAATGACGACCTACCAAAAGGCAAAATGCCTCCTGCGGGGACGGGGGCTGGGATTAAAATTAAAATGTATTAAATTAAAATATAGGGTAAAACACACATCACGATAAGAGAGACAACACAACAGTACATAGAGACCTATAAGACAACAACACAGCAAAGCAGCAACACATGACAACACAACAGTACATAAAGAGAGAACTATAAGACAACAACACAGCAAAGCAGCAACACATGACAACACAACAGTACATAAAGAGAGACCTACAAGACAACAACACAGCAAAGCAGCAACACATGACAACACAACAGTACATAAAGAGAGAACTATAAGACAACAACACAGCAAAGCAGCAACACATGACAACACAACAGTACATAAAGAGAGAACTATAAGACAACAACACAGCAAAGCAGCAACACATGACAACACAACAGTACATAAAGAGAGACCTACAAGACAACAACACAGCAAAGCAGCAACACATGACAACACAACAGTACATAAAGAGAGAACTATAAGACAACAACACAGCAAAGCAGCAACACATGACAACACAACAGTACATAAAGAGAGAACTATAAGACAACAACACAGCAAAGCAGCAACACATGACAACACAACAGTACATAAAGAGAGAACTATAAGACAACAACACAGCAAAGCAGCAACACATGACATCATGCTCAATGTAGGTATTCAATTACTGCTGGTGGTAGCCCTCATTGTAAATAAGAATTTGTTCTTAACTGACTTGCCCAGTTAAATAAATAAATAGAAATACATGCTGATGTTATAGAGGTAAAAACATTATTTGTCTTCATAAATCACCTATAACAGACAATCTAGAGGGTTATAAATCATATATTACAGACAATCTAGAGGGTTATAAATCACCTCTAACAGACAATCTAGAGGGTTATAAATCATATATTACAGACAATCTAGAGGGTTATAAATCATATATTACAGACAATCTAGAGGGTTATAAATCATATATTACAGACAATCTAGAGGGTTATAAATCATATATTACAGACAATCTAGAGGGTTATAAATCATATATTACAGACAATCTAGAGGGTTATAAATCATATATTACAGACAATCTAGAGGGTTATAAATCATATATTACAGACAATCTAGAGGGTTATAAATCATATATTACAGACAATCTAGAGGGTTATAAATCATATATTACAGACAATCTAGAGGGTTATAAATCATATATTACAGACAATCTAGAGGGTTATAAATCATATATTACAGACAATCTAGAGCAGGGGTGTCAAAGTCAAATGGACGGAGGGCCAAATAAAAAATTTAGCTACAAGCCGAGGGCCGGACTGTTCGAATGTTCATTGAAAATTTTTTAAATGACGCATATAGTCTAGTGAACCTAATTGAACCTACTGAAAACCTAACAAATATATTCCAATATGATCAGATAAATAAAGCAATATTTTCTTATGGCTCTGTCAGTAATCTTTAATTTTCAACAGACACAAAAGACAAATTTCCTTTATATAAAAATCCCCATAACATGAACATTAAATGAAAGAAACCGGTATTCAAGGCACCATCAGTAGCCTATATTTTCTATTTTAGCAAAAGTGGGCTAAATTTACTTCAAAGAAAAAAACAATAATAGCAATTTTCTATCATCCACTCAACTGAAATATTTTTAAAATATAATTGGATTGAAATACAATAAAATAAAGTGCAAAAATCTATTAATCAAAAACAACACTTTGTTTAAGGAGAAGTAACATGCAGTGAAAACAAATATTAAACTTTAACTTTTAAACTTGAACTGAGTAAAAACTCTAAATATGTGATTGCACAGTAATGTTCACTTGTTTGAGGTTGAGGGTGATACTTGGTGGTGTCCCATCTTTTCCACAAGTTCATCAATGTTCGGGGTAAGGCTCTGAGCTGAGGAAATCCTCAGAATTGAGTGGAGGTGTTCAGCAGTAAGTCGACTTCTGTGTGATGTTTTGTTCAAGTTCATCAAAGAAAACAGTTGTTCACACAGGTATGTGCTGCCAAACATAGACAACGTTTGAGCAGCCTGGATGCGCAGCTGGGGCATTGTGTCGGGAGGAAACGGGCGAACTCCGCAGCACCCACTGCCGCATATTTTGCCCTCAGTGCATCATTGCATTGGAGGTCAATCAACTCCATTTGGAGGTTTGGTGGTGAGCTTTCCACGTCAACAGCAAATGGGTTACCGAGCAGTTCCAACCTGCTTTTTTGTGCTTCAAAGTCAGCAAATCGGCGTCGAAAGTCAGCGGCAAGCATACCTATTTTCTCAGCCAACTGTGCGCTCGGGAACGCACTGGTAGAGAGCTTCTCTTTCATGGTCTGGCAGCTGGGAAAGTGGCTCAAATTTTCTTTCCGCATCTGCGTCTCCCACAGAGTCAGTTTGGTTTTAAATGCCTTCACTGTACTGTACATATCAGAGATGACACGATCCCGACCCTGCAGCTGCAAGTTCATTGCATTCAGATGACTCGTAATGTCACACAGAAAAGCCATTTCACACAGAAACATTTCGTCTCGGAGTTGTGTTGTGTCTTTCCCTTTGCTGTCCAAGAACAGACAAATCTCCTCACGAAGCTCGAAACATCTTTGAAGCACCTTTCCCTGGCTTAGCCATCGCACCTCTGTGTGATAAGGCAAATCACCATGCTCCGTTTCTAACTCCGTCAGAAATGCCTTGAACTGGCGGTGATTCAAACCTTTGGCTCTGATAAAGTTAACTGTGCGCGTGATGATGCTCATTACATGCTCCATTTTCAAGGCTTTACCGCACAACGCTTCCTGGTGTATGATACAATGATAAGCTGTCAGCTCACCTGTCGCGTTTTCCTCTTGCATCTTTTCCCGTATCTTTGCCACCAGTCCGCTCCTGTGTCCACACATCGCAGGTGCTCCGTCGGTTGTCAAACCCACGAGTTTTTCCCAAGGCAGCTCCATCTCATTTACACATCTTGACACCTCTTCATACAAATCATGCCCCGTAGTTGTGCCATGCATAGGACGTAAAGCCAAAAACTCCTCTGTCACGCTTAGGCTGGAGTCCACTCCGCGGATGAAAATTGACAACTGGGCAATGTCAGAAATGTCGGTGCTCTCATCCACAGCCAAGGAATATGCAATGAAATCTTTTCCCTTTTTCACAAGCTGCTCTTTTAGATTGATGGACAACTGGTCTACTCTCTCGGCAATGGTGTTTCTGCTCAGACTCACATTTAAAAAGAGTTGCCTTTTTCTGGGCAAACTTCGTCACAAACTTTAATCATGCAGTTTTTGATGAAATCCCCCTCCGTAAATGGCCGGGCTGATTTAGCGATCTCTTCTGCCAAAATAAAACTGGCCTTGACAGCAGCCTGGCCTTGTGATTTGGCTTTTTTGAACAGAGCCTGTCGAGATTTGAGGCCTCGTTTTAATTCCTCTGCCTTTTGTAGCCTTTGTTCCATGTCCATATTCTTGTTTTTGTCCGCGTGTTTCGTTTCATAATGTCGTCTCAGATTATACTCTTTCAGTACCGCCACACTTTCTCCACACAGAAGACACACAGGTTTTCCAGCTACCTCCGTGAACAAATACTCCGACTCCCACCTTGTTTGAAACCCCGGTTCTCAGTGTCCACCTTCCGTTTTGCCATTTTTGATGGGTATCTGAAAGTTAATTTTACTGTGATGCTGACAACTGCTGTGCCAATAAATATTGAAATGAAGCAGCCTACTGCTCGGTGCGTCACCGTTGCATTGTGGGAAATGTAGTATTGGTGCGTGTAAAAGATCTGCGGGCTGCCGGCTTGCTGCGGTCTGCGGGCCGGTTCTAATAATAAATCAAGATCATCCCAGGGGCCGTAAAAAACCTTCTCGCGGGCCGGATGTGGCCCGCGGGCCTTGACTCTGACATATGTGATCTAGAGGGTTATAAATCATATATTACAGACAATCTAGAGGGTTATAAATCATATATTACAGACAATCTAGAGGGTTATAAATCATATATTACAGACAATCTAGAGGGTTATAAATCATATATTACAGACAATCTAGAGGGTTATAAATCATATATTACAGACAATCTAGAGGGTTATAAATCATATATTACAGACAATCTAGAGGGTTATAAATCATATATTACAGACAATCTAGAGGGTTATAAATCATATATTACAGACAATCTAGAGGGTTATAAATCATATATTACAGACAATCTAGAGGGTTATAAATCATATATTACAGACAATCTAGAGGGTTATAAATCACCTCTAACAGACAATCTAGAGGGTTATAAATCATATATTACAGACAATCTAGAGGGTTATAAATCACCTCTAACAGACAATCTAGAGGGTTATAAATCATATATTACAGACAATCTAGAGGGTTATAAATCATATATTACAGACAATCTAGAGGGTTATAAATCACCTCTAACAGACAATCTAGAGGGTTATAAATCACCTATAACAGACAATCTAGAGGGTTATAAATCATATATTACAGACAATCTAGAGGGTTATAAATCATATATTACAGACAATCTAGAGGGTTATAAATCATATATTACAGACAATCTAGAGGGTTATAAATCATATATTACAGACAATCTAGAGGGTTATAAATCATATATTACAGACAATCTAGAGGGTTATAAATCATATATTACAGACAATCTAGAGGGTTATAAATCATATATTACAGACAATCTAGAGGGTTATAAATCATATATTACAGACAATCTAGAGGGTTATAAATCATATATTACAGACAATCTAGAGGGTTATAAATTATGTTATTATGTCGGCCCCAGCCTCTAACTCAGGTCCTGTACGTACCTAACTGACCAGCTCTGCCCATTCTCCACCATGTACCTGTCGGCCTCAGCCTCTAACTCAGGTCCTGTACGTACCTAACTGACCAGCTCTGCCCATTCTCCACCATGTACCTGTCGGCCCCAGCCTCTAACTCAGGTCCTGTACGTACCTAACTGACCAGCTCTGCCCATTCTCCACCATGTACCTGTCGGCCCCAGCCTCTAACTCAGGTCCTGTACGTACCTAACTGACCAGCTCTGCCCATTCTCCACCATGTACCTGTCGGCCCCAGCCTCTAACTCAGGTCCTGTACGTACCTAACTGACCAGCTCTGCCCATTCTCCACCATGTACCTGTCGGCCCCAGCCTCTAACTCAGGTCCTGTATGTACCTAACTGACCAGCTCTGCCCATTCTCCACCATGTACCTGTCGGCCCCAGCCTCTAACTCAGGTCCTGTATGTACCTAACTGACCAGCTCTGCCCATTCTCCACCATGTACCTGTCGGCTCCAGCCTCTAACTCAGGTCCTGTATGTACCTAACTGACCAGCTCTGCCCATTCTCCACCGTGTACCTGTCGGCCCCAGCCTCTAACTCAGGTCCTGTACGTACCAAACTGACCAGCTCTGCCCATTCTCCACCATTTACCTGTCGGCCCCAGCCTCTAACTCAGGTCCTGTATGTACCAAACTGACCAGCTCTGCCCATTCTCCACCATTTACCTGTCAGTCCCCCTCAAAATGCCTTAGCTCTTTCGTCCCACTCCACACACATGCGGAGACCACGCCTAGGTTAACTGGTGCCTCCAGAGACGAAACCGCCCTCATCGTCACCCAACGCATAGGTTTACCTCCACTGTACTCACATCCAACCATGCCATTGTCTGTACATTATGCCTTGAATTTATTCTACCACGCCATAAATCTGCTCCTTTTATTCTCTGTCCCCAACGCACTAGACGACCAGTTCTTATAGCCTTTAGCCGTACCCTTATCATACTCCTCCTCTGTTCCTCTGGTGATGTAGAGGTTAATCCAGGCCCCGTAGCCCCCAGTACTACATCTATTCCCCAGGCCCTGTAGCAGTACTACATCTATCCCCAGGCCCTGTAGCCCCCAGTACTACATCTATTCCCCAGGCCCTGTAGCCCCCAGTACTACATCTATTCCCCAGGCCCTGTAGCAGTACTACATCTATCCACAGGCCATGTAGCCCCCAGTACTACATCTATTCCCCAGGCCCTGTAGCCCCCAGTACTACATCTATTCCCCAGGCCCTGTAGCCCCCAGTACTACATCTATTCCCCAGGCCCTGTAGCAGTACTACATCTATCCCCCAGGCCCTGCAGCAGTACTACATCTATTCCCCAGGCCCTGTAGCAGTACTACATCTATTCCCCAGGCCCTGTAGCAGTACTACATCTATTCCCCAGGCCCTGTAGCCCCCAGTACTACATCTATTCCCCAGGCCCTGTAGCCCCCAGTACGACATCTATTCCCCAGGCTCTATCATTTGTTTTCTTCTGTAACCGTAAAAGCCTTGGTTTCATGCATGTTAACATCAGAAGCCTTCTCCCTAAGTTTGTTTTTTTCAATGCTTTAGCACACTCCGCCAACCCAGATGTCCTTGCCGTGTCTGAATCCTTGCTTAGGAAGGCCACCAAAAATCCAGAAATTTCCATCCCCAACTACATTTTCCGCCAAGATAGAACTGCCAAAGAGGGTGGATTTAGCCTGCAGAGTTCTGTCTTACTATCCAGGTCTGTGCCCAAACAGTTTGAGCTTCTACTTTTAAAAATCCACCTTTTCAGAAATAAGTCTCTCACGGTTTCTGCTTGTTATAGACCCCCCTCAGCCCCCAGCTGTTGCCCTGGACACCATATGTAAATGAGCCACCCGCCATTTGTCTGCAGAGTTTGTAATGTTGGGTGACCTAAACTGGGATATGCTTAACACCCCGGCCGTCCTACAAATAAAGCTAGATGCCCTCGATATCACAAAAATGATCATGGAACCTACCAGGTACAACCCTAAATCCGTAAACACGGGCACCCTCATAGATATCATCCTGACCAACCTGCCCTCTAAATACACCTCTGCTGACCTCATTCCGTCAGTAGACCTTTCTAATCGACCTGTCCCGGGTATCCTGGAAGGATATTGACCTCATTCCGTCAGTAGAGGATGCCTGGTTATTCTTTAAAAGTGCTTTCCTCACAATCTTAAATAAGCATGCCCCGTTCAAAAAAATGTAGAACTAATAACAGATATAGCCTGTGGTTCACTCCAGACCTGACTGCCCTTGACCAGCACAAAAACATATTGTATACATCCAATATACACAGGCAGTTAGGAAAGCAAAGGCTAGCTTTTTCAAACAGAAATTTGCATCCTGTAGCACAAACTCCAAAAGGTTCTGGGACACTGGAAAGTCCATGGAGAATAAGAACACCTCCTCCCAGCTGCCCACTGCACTGAGGCTAGGAAACACTGTCACCACCGATAAATCCATGGAGAATATGAGCACCTCCTCCTCCCAGCTGCCCACTGCAACACTGTCACCACCGATAAATCTACTATAATCGAGAATTTCAATAAGCATTTTTCTACAGCTGGCCAGTTCAACTATTTCTCAGACACAGTCTCTATGGGGGTGCCACAGGGTTCAATTCTCGGGCCGACTCTTTTCTCTGTATACATCAATGATGTTGCTCTTGCTGCTGGTGATCATCTGATCCACCTCTACGCAGACAACACCATTCTGTATACTTCTGGCCCTTCTTTGGACACTGTGTTAACTAACCTCCAGACAAGCTTCAATGCCATACAACTCTCCTTCCGTGGCCTCCAACTGCTCTTAAATGCAAGTAAAACTAAATGCATGCTCTTCAACCGATCGCTGCCCGCACCTGCTCGCCCGTCCAGCATCACTACTCTGTACGGTTCTGACTTAGAATATGTGGACAACTACAAATACCTAGGTGTCTGGTTAGACTGTAAACTCTCCTTCCAGACTCACATCAAGCATCTCCAATACAAAATTAAATCTAGAATCAGCTTCCTATTTCGCAACAAAGCATCCTTCACTCATGCTGCCAAACATACCCTCGTAAAACTGACCATCCTACCAATCCTTGACTTCGGCAATGTCATTTACAAAATAGCCTCCAACACTCTACTCAGCAAATTGGATGCAGTCTATCACAGTGCCATACGTTTTGTCACTAAAGCCCCATATACTTCCCACCATTGCGACCTGTACGCTCTCGTTGGCTGGCCCTCACTACATATTCGTCGCCAAACCACAGGTTCCAGGTCATCTTTAAGTCTTTGCTCGGTAAAGCCCTGCCTTATCTCAGCTCACTGGTCACCATAGCAACACCCAAACGGAGCATGCGCTCCAGCAGGTATATTTCACTGGTCAGCCGCAAAGCCAACACCTACTTCGGCCGCCTTTCCTTCCAGTTCTCTGCTGCCAATGACTGGAACAAATTGCAAAAATCACTGATGCTGGAGACTCATATCTCCCTCACTAACTTTAAGCATCAGCTGGCAGAGCAGCTTACAGATCATTGCACCTGTACATAGCCCATCTGTGAATAGCCCATCCAACTACCTCATCCCCATATTGTTATTTATTTATTATCTCAACTGGCCGACCTGGTGAAATAAATAAATGAAACCTTGTGGGTGAAATTGGGTGAATATATATTGGGTGAATATCCAATTGGCTGAATATATATTGGGTGAATATATATTGGGTGAATATATATTGGGTGAATATATATTGGGGGAATATATATTGGGTGAATATATATTGGGGGAATATATATTGGGTGAATATATATTGGGGGAATATATATTGGGTGAATATATATTGGGTGAATATATATTGGGGGAATATATATTGGCTGAATATATATTGGGTGAATATATATTGGGTGAACAAATAATATATATTGGGGGAATATATATTGGGGAATATATATTGGGGGAATATATATTGGGGAATATATATTGGGTGAATATATATTGGGGAATATATATTGGGGGAATATATATTGGGTGAATATATATTGGGGGAATATATATTGGGGGAATATATATTGGGGGAATATATATTGGGTGAATATATATTGGGGGAATATATATTGGGGGAATATA
The DNA here is from genome assembly GCF_021184085.1 of Oncorhynchus gorbuscha. Classification (NCBI taxonomy): domain Eukaryota; kingdom Metazoa; phylum Chordata; class Actinopteri; order Salmoniformes; family Salmonidae; genus Oncorhynchus; species Oncorhynchus gorbuscha. The sequence continues at coordinate 285,884 of NW_025745294.1, read as the reverse complement.
TATTGGGGGAATATATATTGGGGGAATATATATTGGGGGAATATCCCATTGGGTGAAGTGCAGTGGCATAAAGAGAAAGTGGTTTCCTCTTCTAAGCCAGCCGAGGAGTAGTCTTAACAAGCAGTTACTTTGAGCCTGTACCAGGGAATCTGTTGCTCATTACTTCTCCTCTCAGCTAATCTCTTCTAATTACATGCAGACTAGAGACGGTGGAAGAGTTCAACTGAGTTAATTAAAGAGAATGTGTTGAGGCTGGTCGGGTCATGATGACCAACATGTGCTCTCCTCTGGTCCTCACATCAATGGGCCTTATTCATATTTCACCATCTCCTTTTCATTTTAAATTGGGTCATTCCTACCAAGAACATCAAACCACCAGCCTGTTGCTGTTGGCATGGCACCCATATGGTAATAGAAGTATGCTGCTAGTTTCCTGCCTCATAGCTTGGCTTTGCTTTGAACGACAGATTTGGGGCTAGTCTAGGACTTCAGATTATAAATTATATGAGTGACAGATTTGGGCCTAGTCTAGGACTTCAGATTATGCATTACATTCTGTGTTAGCATCCCAAATGGTTCCCTATTCCCTATATAGGGAATAGGGTGCCATTTGGGATGTAGCCTGTCCCTCTCCTCTCCCTTCATCCAGTTCTGTCTCTAGACTCCCCCTCTCCTCTCTCCTCTCTCCTCTCCCCTCTCCTCTCCCTCCATTCAGTTCTGTCTCTAGACTCCCCCTCTCCTCTCTCCTCTCTCCTCTCTCCTCTCTCCTCTCTCCTCTCTCCTCTCTCCTCTCCTCTCTCCTCTCTCCTCTCCCCTCTCCTCTCCCTCCATTCAGTTCTGTCTCTAGACTCCCCCTCTCCTCTCTCCTCTCTCCTCTCTCCTCTCTCCTCTCTCCTCTCTCCTCTCTCCTCTCTCCTCTCCTCTCTCCTCTCTCCTCTCCCCTCTCCTCTCCCTCCATCCAGTTCTGTCTCTAGACTCCCCCTCTCCTCTCTCCTCTCCCTTCATTCAGTTCTGTCTCTAGACTCCCCCTCTCCTCTCTCCTCTCTCCTCTCTCTCTCTCTCCTCTCTCCTCTCTCCTCTCCCCTCTCCCTTCATCCAGTTCTGTCTCTAGACTCCCCCTCTCCTCTCTCCTCTCCCTTCATCCAGTTCTGTCTCTAGACTCCCCCTCTCCTCTCTCCTCTCCCTCCATTCAGTTCTGTCTCTAGACTCCCCCTCTCCTCTCTCCTCTCTCCTCTCTCCTCTCTCCTCTCTCCTCTCCCCTCTCCCTTCATCCAGTTCTGTCTCTAGACTCCCTCTCTCCTCTCTCCTCTCCCTTCATCCAGTTCTGTCTCTAGACTCCCTCTCTCCTCTCTCCTCTCCCCTCTCCCTTCATCCAGTTCTGTCTCTAGACTCCCCCTCTCCTCTCTCCTCTCTCCTCTCCCTTCATCCAGTTCTGTCTCTAGACTCCCCCTCTCCCTCTCTCTCTCCTCTCTCCTCTCCTCTCTCCTCTCCCTCCATTCAGTTCTGTCTCTAGACTCCCCCTCTCCCCTCTCCCTTCATCCAGTTCTGTCTCTAGACTCCCCCTCTCCTCTCTCTCTCCTCTCTCCTCTCCCTTCATCCAGTTCTGTCTCTAGACTCCCCCTCTCTCTCTCCCTTCATCCAGTTCTGTCTCTAGACTCCCCCTCTCCTCTCTCCCTTCATCCAGTTCTGTCTCTAGACTCCCCCTCTCCTCTCTCCCTTCATCCAGTTCTGTCTCTAGACTCCCTCTCTCCTCTCTCCTCTCTCCTCTCCCTTCATCCAGTTCTGTCTCTAGACTCCCCCTCTCCTCTCTCCCTTCATCCAGTTCTGTCTCTAGACTCCCCCTCTCCCCTCTCCCTTCATCCAGTTCTGTCTCTAGACTCCCTCTCTCCTCTCTCCTCTCTCCTCTCCCTCCATCCAGTTCTGTCTCTAGACTCCCCCTTTCCTCTCTCCCTCCATCCAGTTCTGTCTCTAGACTCCCTCTCTCCTCTCTCCTCTCTCCTCTCCCTTCATCCAGTTCTGTCTCTAGACTCCCCCTCTCCTCTCTCCTCTCTCCTCTCCCTTCATCCAGTTCTGTCTCTAGACTCCCTCTCTCCTCTCTCCCCTCTCCTCTCCCTTCATCCAGTTCTGTCTCTAGACTCCCCCTCTCCTCTCTCCTCTCCCTTCATCCAGTTCTGTCTCTAGACTCCCCCTCTCCTCTCTCCTCTCTCCTCTCCCTTCATCCAGTTCTGTCTCTAGACTCCCCCTCTCCCCTCTCCTCTCCCTTCATCCAGTTCTGTCTCTAGACTCCCCATCTCCTCTCTCCCTTCATCCAGTTCTGTCTCTAGACTCCCCCTCTCCTCTCTCCTCTCCCTTCATCCAGTTCTGTCTCTAGACTCCCCCTCTCCTCTCTCCCTTCATCCAGTTCTGTCTCTAGACTCCCCCTCTCCTCTCTCCCCTCATCCAGTTCTGTCTCTAGACTCCCTCTCTCCTCTCTCCTCTCTCCTCTCCCTCCATCCAGTTCTGTCTCTAGACTCCCCCTCTCCTCTCTCCCTCCATCCAGTTCTGTCTCTAGACTCCCTCTCTCCTCTCTCCTCTCTCCTCTCCCTTCATCCAGTTCTGTCTCTAGACTCCCCCTCTCCTCTCTCCTCTCTCCTCTCCCTTCATCCAGTTCTGTCTCTAGACTCCCTCTCTCCTCTCTCCTCTCTCCTCTCCCTTCATCAAATCAAATCAAATTTTATTTGTCACATACACATGGTTAGCAGATGTTAATGCGAGTGTAGCGAAATGCTTGTGCTTCTAGTTCCGACAATGCAGTGATAACCAACAAGTAATCTAACTAACAATTCCAAAACTACTGTCTTATACACAGTGTAAGGGGATAAGGAACATGTACATAAGGATATATGAATGAGTGATGGTACAGAGCAGCATACAGTAGATGGTATCGAGTACAGTATATACATATGAGATGAGTGTGTAGACAAAGTAAACAAAGTGGCATAGTTAAAGTGGCTAGTGATACATGTGTTACATAAGGATGCAGTCGATGATGTAGAGTACAGTATATACATATGTATATGAGATGAATAATGTAGGGTAAGCAACATTATATAAGGTAGCATTGTTTAAAGTGGCTAGTGATATATTTACATCATTTCCCATCAATTCCCATTATTAAAATGGCTGGAGTTGGGTCAGTGTCAATGACAGTGTGTTGGCAGCAGCCACTCAATGTTAGTGGTGGCTATTTAACAGTCTGATGGCCTTGAGATAGAAGCTGTTTTTCAGTCTCTCGGTCCCAGCTTTGATGCACCTGTACTGACCTCGCCTTCTGGATGATAGCGGGGTGAACAGGCAGTGGTTCGGGTGGTTGATGTCCTTGATGATCTTTATGGCCTTCCTGTAACAACGGGTGGTGTAGGTGTCCTGGAGGGCAGGTAGTTTGCCCCCGGTGATGCGTTGTGCAGTCCTCACTACCCTCTGGAGAGCCTTCCGGTTGAGGGCGGAGCAGTTCTGTCCAGGCGGTGATACAGCCCGCCAGGATGCTCTCGATTGTGCATCTGTAGAGGTTTGTGAGTGCTTTTGGTGACAAGTCGAATTTCTTCAGCCTCCTGAGGTTGAATGGCGCTGCTGCGCCTTCTTCACGGCGCTGTCAGTGTGAGTGGACCAATTCAGTTTGTCTGTGATGTGTATGCCGAGGAACTTAAAACTAGCTACCCTCTCCACTACTGTTCCATCGATGTGGATAGGGGGTGTTCCCTCTGCTGTTTCCTGAAGTCCACAATCATCTCCTTAGTTTTGTTGACGTTGAGTGTGAGGTTATTTTCCTGACACCACACTCCAAGGGCCCTCACCTCCTCCCTGTAGGCCGTCTCGTCGTTGTTGGTAATCAAGCCTACCACTGTTGTGTCGTCCGCAAACTTGATGATTGAGTTGGAGCGTGCGTGGCCACGCAGTCGTGGGTGAACAGGGAGTACAGGAGAGGGCTCAGAACGCTCCCTTGTCCTCCCCCGTGTTGAGGATCAGCGGGGAGGAGATGTTGTTGCCTACCCTCACCACCTGGGGGCGGCCCGTCAGGAAGTCCAGTACCCAGTTGCACAGGGGCGGGGTCGAGACCCAGGGTCTCGAGCTTGATGACGAGCTTGGAGGGTACTATGGTGTTGAATGCCGAGCTGTAGTCGATGAACAGCATTCTCACATAGGTATTCCTCTTGTCCAGGTGGGTTAGGGCAGTGTGCAGTGTGGTTGAGATTGCATCGTCTGTGGACCTATTTGGGCGGTAAGCAAATTGGAGTGGGTCTAGGGTGTCAGGTAGGGTGGAGGTGATATGGTCCTTGACTAGTCTCTCAAAGCACTTCATGATGACGGAAGTGAGTGCTGGGGCGGTAGTCGTTTAGCTCAGTTACCTTAGCTTTCTTGGGAACAGGAACAATGGTGGCCCTCTTGAAGCATGTGGGAACAGCAGACTGGTATAGGGATTGATTGAATATGTCCGTAAACACACCGGCCAGCTGGTCTGCGCATGCTCTGAGGGCGCGGCTGGGGATGCCGTCTGGGCCTGCAGCCTTGCGAGGGTTAACACGTTTAAATGTCTTACTCACCTCGGCTGCAGTGAAGGAGAGACCGCATGTTTCCGTTGCAGGCCGTGTCAGTGGCACTGTATTGTCCTCAAAGCGGGCAAAAAAGTTATTTAGTCTGCCTGGGAGCAAGACATCCTGGTCCGTGACTGGGCTGGATTTCATCTTGTAGTCCGTGATTGACTGTAGACCCTGCCACATGCCTCTTGTGTCCCTAGCCATTGAATTGAGATTCCACTTTGTCTCTGTACTGACGCTTAGCTTGTTTGATAGCCTTACGGAGGGAATAGCTGCACTGTTTGTATTCAGTCATGTTGCCAGACACCTTGCCCTGATTAAAAGCAGTGGTTCGCGCTTTCAGTTTCACGCGAATGCTGCCATCAATCCACGGTTTCTGGTTAGGGAATGTTTTTATCGTTGCTATGGGAACGACATCTCGACTTCTAATGAACTCGCACCCCTTCGTCAATATTCCCATCTGACGCTCCATGTCCCAGTCATGGAAGCAGTCTTGGAGTGTAGAGTCAGCTTGGTCTGACCAGCGTTGGACAGACCTCAGCGTGGGAGCCTCTTGTTTTAATTTCTGTCTGTAGGCAGGGATCAGCAAAATGGAGTCGTGGTCAGCTTTCCCGAAAGGGGGGCGGGGCAGGGCCTTATATGCGTCGCGGAAGTTAGAGTAACAATGATCCAAGGTTTTACCACCCCTGGTTGCGCAATCGATATGCTGATCAAATTTAGGGAGTCTTGTTTTCAGATTGGCTTTGTTAAAATCCCCAGCTACAATGAATGCAGCCTCCGGATAAATGTTTTCCAGTTTGCAAAGAGTTAAATAAAGTTCGTTCAGAGCCATCGATGTGTCTGCTTGGGGGGGGATATATACGGCTGTGATTATAATCGAAGAGAATTCTCTTGGAAGATAATGCGGTCTACATTTGATTGTGAGGAATTCTAAATCAGGTGAACAGAAGGATTTGAGTTCCTGTATGTTTCCTTCATCACACCATGTCCCGTTAGTCATGAGGCATACGCCCCCTCCACTCTTCTTACCAGATAGATGTTTGTTTCTGTCGGCGCTATGCGTGGAGAAACCAGTTCTGTCTCTAGACTCCCCCTCTCCCCTCTCCTCTCCCTTCATCCAGTTCTGTCTCTAGACTCCCCCTCTCCCCTCTCCTCTCCCTTCATCCAGTTCTGTCTCTAGACTCCCCCTCTCCTCTCTCCTCTCTCCTCTCCCTTCATCCAGTTCTGTCTCTAGACTCCCTCTCTCCTCTCTCCCCTCTCCTCTCCCTTCATCCAGTTCTGTCTCTAGACTCCCCATCTCCTCTCTCCCTTCATCCAGTTCTGTCTCTAGACTCCCCCTCTCCTCTCTCCTCTCTCCTCTCCCTTCATCCAGTTCTGTCTCTAGACTCCCCCTCTCCTCTCTCCTCTCTCCTCTCCCTTCATCCAGTTCTGTCTCTAGACTCCCCCTCTCCTCTCTCCTCTCTCCTCTTCCTTCATCCAGTTCTGTCTCTAGACTTCCCCTCTCCTCTCTCCTCTCCCTTCATCCAGTTCTGTCTCTAGCCTTCCTCTCTCCGACCCTGAGGCAGCCTGCCAGGCAGTCAGTCGTGTGTTGCCAGAGCGCTGAGCCCAGAAGGAACAATGTGCCATAAGACGAGTGTGTTGGGGCTGAGGTCAGTTGAGTCATGTCGAGGCAGGGCGTGTTGGGGCTGAGGTCAGTTGAGTCATGTCGAGGCAGGGCGTGTTGGGGCTGAGGTCAGTTGAGTCATGTCGAGGCAGGGCGTGTTGGGGCTGAGGTCAGTTGAGCCATGTCGAGGCAGGGTGTTGGGGCTGAGGTCAGTTGAGTCATGTCGAGGCAGGGTGTGTTGGGGCTGAGGTCAGTTGAGCCATGTCGAGGCAGGGTGTGTTGGGGCTGAGGTCAGTTGAGCCATGTCGAGGCAGGGTGTGTTGGGGCTGAGGTCAGTTGAGTCATGTCGAGGCAGGGTGTGTTGGGGCTGAGGTCAGTTGAGCCATGTCGAGGCAGGGTGTGTTGGGGCTGAGGTCAGTTGAGCCATGTCGAGACAGGGCGTGTTGGGGCTGAGGTCAGTTGAGCCATGTCGAGGCAGGGTGTGTTGGGGCTGAGGTCAGTTGAGCCATGTCGAGGCAGGGCGTGTTGGGGCTGAGGTCAGTTGAGCCATGTCGAGGCAGGGCGTGTTGGGGCTGAGGTCAGTTGAGCCATGTCGAGGCAGGGCGTGTTGGGGCTGAGGTCAGTTGAGCCATGTCGAGGCAGGGTGTGTTGGGGCTGAGGTCAGTTGAGCCATGTCGAGGCAGGGTGTGTTGGGGCTGAGGTCAGTTGAGCCATGTCGAGGCAGGGTGTGTTGGGGCTGAGGTCAGTTGAGCCATGTCGAGGCAGGGTGTGCAGCACGGAGCAGCAGGAGTCTTAACGCTTTGTCTAAGTGTATTAAACCACCACCTGGCAACACACACACTTCATCTATTCCCTACATAGTGCACTACTTTAGACCAGAGACCTATTCCCTATATAGTGCACTACATTAGACCAGAGCCCTATCCCCTACATAGTGCACTACTTTAGACCAGAGCCCCTATTCCCTATATAGTGCACTACGTTAGACCAGAGCCCTATTCCCTACATAGTGCACTACGTTAGACCAGAGCCCTATTCCCTATATAGTGCACTACGTTAGACCAGAGCCTTATATAGGGAATAGGGAATAGTTTCCATTTGAAGCACAGAGCTGCAGTCTGTAGTCTACCTGTTTGATCGGAGGACATGATCACGTGAAGAGCTGGTCTGTAGTCTACCTGTTTGATCGGAGGACATGATCACGTGAAGAGCTGGTCTGTGGTCTACCTGTTTGATCGGAGGACATGATCACGTGAAGAGCTGGTCTGTAGTCTACCTGTTTGATCGGAGGACATGATCACGTGAAGAGCTGGTCTGTAGTCTACCTGTTTGATCGGAGGACATGATCACGTGAAGAGCTGGTCTGTAGTCTACCTGTTTGATCGGAGGACATGATCACGTGAAGAGCTGGTCTGTAGTCTACCTGTTTGATCGGAGGACATGATCACGTGAAGAGCTGCTGTTTCCCTGTGAAGCTGCTCAGGATTTCCGAAAAGGTTTCACCAGTAGAAAGCTGACTGTTCTGTTGCCAAGTTCCAGACCTATTTCATTTGTTTTGCTCGGCGAACGACTGATTATCTCTGTTCTATATTCATACAGACCCTTTCAGACTGTTGTACAGGCAGTCACAGACAGTGGTTCATGGTTGGCATCTCTCACCCCCCCCCCCCCCCCCAAAAAAAACATTTTACTTCAGACCAAATATATAATTATTTCACACGTGTGTTAGGAATGTGACCATGTCTCTGTGTATGATGTGTTGTTGACCTCCTCATCCCTTCCACACTGACCTCCCCCTTTCCCTTCCAGTGGTCTGACCCATGAGGGCCACAGCCGTGATGTGGAGCAGGTCTACCTACGTTGTTCCCAGGGTTCCCTCCACTGGCTCTACCCTACAGGGGCCGTCATCGTCAACCTGCGGCCCAACACCCTGTCCCCGGCAGCCGCCCGTCTCTCCGTCTGCATCAAGCCCTCTAGGGACTCCCACGGGGCCAACATCTACCTGGACCGGGCCGGGAAGCTTCGCCTGCTGCTGAGGGAGCAGGACCAGGCCCAGGGGAAGGTGACCTGCTTCAGCATCCAGGACGGGTCTCTGTTCATAGAGGCCATACCTCACAGAGACATCAGTAAGAGAATCACCTCCTTCCAGTATGAGCTGGTTACAGAGAGGACCGGGGCTGGAGCTGGAGCCTTGGCTGGGGTGGAGCCACAAGCACTGTCTGGTGAGATACACTCCTATTGTTATTGTTGCTTTGGTCATTAAAGGGGAAGTTCAGTATGCTAAAGCACTGTCTGGTGAGATACACTCCTATTGTTGTTGTTGCTTTGGTCATTAAAGGGGAAGTTCAGTATGCTAAAGCACTGTCTGGTGAGATATACACTCCTATTGTTGTTGTTGCTTTGGTCATTAAAGGGGAAGTTCAGTATGGCTAAAGCACTGTCTGGTGAGATACACTCCTATTGTTGTTGTTGCTTTGGTCATTAAAGGGGAAGTTCAGTATGCTAAAGCACTGTCTGGTGAGATACACTCCTATTGTTGTTGTTGCTTTGGTCATTAAAGGGGAAGTTCAGTATGGCTAAAGCACTGTCTGGTGAGATACACTCCTACTGTTGCTGTTGCTTTGGTCATTAAAGGGGAAGTTCAGTATGGCTAAAGCACTGTCTGGTGAGATACACTCCTATTGTTGTTGTTGCTTTGGTCATTAAAGGGGAAGTTCAGTATGGCTAAAGCACTGTGGTGAGATACACTCCTATTGTTGTTGCTTTGGTCGTTAAAGGGGAAGTTCAGTATGGCTAAAGCACAGTCTGGTGAGATGCACTCCTATTGTTGTTGTTGCTTTGGTCATTAAAGGGGAAGTTCAGTATGGCTAAAGCACTGTCTGGTGAGATACACTCCTATTGTTGTTGCTTTGGTCGTTAAAGGGGAAGTTCAGTATGGCTAAAGCACAGTCTGGTGAGATACACTCCTATTGTTGTTGCTTTGGTCGTTAAAGGGGAAGTTCAGTATGGCTAAAGCACAGTCTGGTGAGATACACTCCTATTGTTGTTGCTTTGGTCGTTAAAGGGGAAGTTCAGTATGCTAAAGCACAGTCTGGTGAGATACACTCCTATTGTTGTTGTTGCTTTGGTCATTAAAGGGGAAGTTCAGTATGGCTAAAGCACAGTCTGGTGAGATGCACTCCTATTGTTGTTGTTGCTTTGGTCATTAAAGGGGAAGTTCAGTATGGCTAAAGCACTGTCTGGTGAGATACACTCCTATTGTTGTTGTTGCTTTGGTCATTAAAGGGGAAGTTCAGTATGGCTAAAGCACAGTCTGGTGAGATACACTCCTATTGTTATTGTTGCTTTGGTCATTAAAGGGGAAGTTCAGTATGGCTAAAGCACTGTCTGGTGAGATACACTCCTATTGTTGTTGTTGCTTTGGTCATTAAAGGGGAAGTTCAGTATGGCTAAAGCACTGTCTGGTGAGATACACTCCTATTGTTGTTGTTGCTTTGGTCATTAAAGGGGAAGTTCAATATGGCTAAAAGCAGAGACGGTACATTATGAAGATGCAACTGCTTCTCCAGTAGAAATTCCCTTTCACAATGTCATGGCGACATTGGCTATCGAAGCTCATGCACAGAAACACATCATCGGGGTGTAACGGTCATCTCACACTGAACTGGGCCTGTGCAGGCCGTCAAATCCTTGGTATTTTTGTTGGTATTTTATTAGGATCCCCATTAGCTGTTGCAAAAGCAGCAGCTACTCTTCCTGGGGTCCAACACAAAACATGAAACATGACATAATACAGAATATTAATAGACAAGAAGAGAAATACATCAAAATAAAAATACAAAGTCTACATATTTAATACCAATACACACACAAACTGTCTAGGCACTCCTTTGATATAAGGTTGTTTTTGACCAATGAAAGCGGGTCAGTTTGTCACTTTCACAACGGAGTAATAACATGTTCAACTATTTAAAACATTGTCTCCAGTCTTGGTTGTGAAAATGAACTTCTCATTGACTTCTTCTCGAACCCCAACCCTGGTCTGTTTGGTCTGTTTCACAAGCATGCCGGAAGTCTTGCGATGTTGCTCCTCTGGGTGTGGAAACTCTTTGGCTAAAGTTAACTGAAGTTTGTAGTGGCTGACGACAGACAAATGAACCATGGATGATAGTTTCTCCTGGTCCACAGACTACTTTCAGACTGAGGTACCAGCTAGCATTAAGGTCTAAAATCCTGAACTTCCCCTTTAATGCTAAAGTTGATGACAGTGGCAAAGTCGACAAATCCTAACAGACTCTCCTGGTTGGCCCAGACAGTGGATCACAGACTCTCCTGGTTGGCCCAGACAGTGGATCACAGACTCTCCTGGTTGGCCCAGACAGTGGATCACAGACTCTCCTGGTTGGCCCAGACAGTGGATCACAGACTCTCCTGGTTGGCCCAGACAGTGGATCACAGACTCTCCTGGTTGGCCCAGACAGTGGATCACAGACTCTCCTGGTTGGCCCAGACAGTGGATCACAGACTCTCCTGGTTGGCCCAGACAGTGGATCACAGACTCTCCTGGTTGGCCCAGACAGTGGATCACAGACTCTCCTGGTTGGCCCAGACAGTGGATCACAGACTCTCCTGGTTGGCCCAGACAGTGGATCACAGACTCTCCTGGTTGGCCTAGACAGTGGATCACAGACTCTCCTGGTTGGCCCAGACAGTGGATCACAGACTCTCCTGGTTGCTCTAGACAGTGGATCACAAACTCTCCTGGTTGGCCCAGACAGTGGATCACAGACTCTCCTGGTTGGCCCAGACAGTGGATCACAGACTCTCCTGGTTGGCCCAGAGACTAGTGGATCACAGAACCATCTAACTAATGTTGTCATTTGGGTGACAGATCAGTTTTTAAATCAATGACATTCCTGGTTGGCGTGCACCATATCCTGACTATTCCTGTTGTCTTATCCAGACACGGGTAGGTCAGAGAGAGTCAACTGGCCATTCAGCTGACAGTTTGTTAATCGCCAAACTAGGAAGTGGTTTTCTTTGTCTTAGTGTCTGTAGTCACGATGTAGTTCTGTACTGAACCATCTGCTGGAGAAAACATCTCTGTTTGTCTTAGTGTCTGTAGTCACGATGTAGTTCTGTACTGAACCATCTGCTGGAGAAAACATCTCTGTTTGTCTTAGTGTCTGTAGTCACGATGTAGTTCTGTACTGAACCATCTGCTGGAGAAAACATCTCCGTTTGTCTTAGTGTCTGTAGTCACGATGTAGTTCTGTACTGAACCATCTGCTGGAGAAAACATCTCTGTTTGTCTTAGTGTCTGTAGTCACGATGTAGTTCTGTACTGAATGCAGCCATCTGCTGGAGAAAACATCTCCGTTTGTCTTAGTGTCTGTAGTCACGATGTAGTTCTGTACTGAACCATCTGCTGGAGAAAACATCTCCGTTTGTCTTAGTGTCTGTAGTCACGATGTAGTTCTGTACTGAATGCAGCCATCTGCTGGAGAAAACATCTCCGTTTGTCTTAGTGTCTGTAGTCACGATGTAGTTCTGTACTGAACCATCTGCTGGAGAAAACATCTCCGTTTGTCTTAGTGTCTGTAGTCAGGATGTAGTTCTGTACTGAACCATCTGCTGGAGAAAACATCTCCATTTTGTAGATCTGTATTTACCAAATAAACTATTTTTGATATTCAATCTTCGGTTTATTTGTCTTTCCACTGAAGTCTGAGTCTCAGCGTTGTGTAATATTACGTTACGTTGACATTTGGTTCCCTTCCCACAAGTTAGTGTTACGGAGCCGGTGTATCATGGGACTGTGAGTTGACTTGGGGGTTTCATAGCGAACCACTGCCTTCCCTACAGTACCCTGGTCTGTCTGTACAGAGGGCTACAGCCAAACGGAGAGGGCCTCTCTGTCAAAACAGAGGCGTGTTTTCATCATGCTGTGTACCTGCCAACCCTGCTGGGAGGAGGTCCAGACCAGAGAGGCTGGTCGTTTCTTCCACACTGAGGAGTCATATGACTTCTATCTACCTCACATCTGTTTCTACTGCTTTCTGGGCTCACATGTTCATATCCTGCATGGTCAGCTGGCACAACGGGCAGATAGAGACTGATAAACCTAATGTAGGGGATCTAACACAGTGGTCTAATGGTTGTAGATAGTGTAGTTGGCTCTCCGTTGGTCTTAATGTCGTGCTGCTGGGTCCAGGATCTAATATAGTAGTCTAATGCTCAGGGCTGTTATGACCGGCTTGGTTTCCTGCGCTTTGTACTTCTGTGGTATGAGCTTGTGGTGTAATGTGGAGGCAGGTCCCTAGCCCAGGGGAGAGGGAGGGAGGGAGGGAGGGGGAGGGGGAGAGGGGGGTCGGCGGAGTCTTGTCGTGGACTCGGCAGCAGGGTCTAGAGGGCTTGGTGATCTGATTGCACTTGTTTGGCTCTGTTTTCTCTCTCTCTCTCTCTCTCTCTCTGTCCCTCTCTCTCTCTGTTTTCTCTCTCTCTCTCTCTCTCTCTCTCTCTCTCTCTCTCTCTCTCACGATCTCTCTCTGTCCTCTCTCTCTCTGTCCCTCTCTCTCTCTCTCTCTCTCTCTCTCTCTCTCTCTCTCTCTCTCTCTCTCTCTCTGTCTCTCTGTCTGAATCTCTCTCTCTGTCCCTCTCTCGTTCTGTCTCTCTCTCTCTCTCTGTCTCTCTCTCTCTCTCTCTCTCTCTCTCTCTGCCCTCTCTCGCTCTGTCTCTCTCTGTCTCTCTGTCTCTCTGTCTCTCTCTCTCTGTCTGTCTCTCTCTCTGCAGCTCTCTCTCTCTCTCTCTCTCTCTCTGTCTCTCTGTCTCTCTCTCTCTCTCTCTAGTTCTGTCTGTCTCTATCTCTCTGGAGAAAACTCTCTCTCTCTCTGTCTCTCTGTCTCTCTCTGTCCCTCTCTCTCTCTCTCTTCCTCTCCCTGTCTGTTTTTCTCCACTTCTTTCCAGTTGTCTCTGTCAGACCTGCTCTGCTGGGATTGAGTTGCTGTCTCCATCTCTCTGGAATGTTTCTCACACCAGATGTTGAGAGAAGGAACTTTATTCCTCACACTTTCCCCTTTTCTCTGTCTCCTCTCTCTCTATATATATCTTTCCTACATCTATATTTCTCCTTTTCTCTGTCTCCTCTCTCTCTATATATATCTTTCCTACATCTATATTCCTCCTTCTCTCTGCCTCCTCTCTCTCTATATATATCTTTCCTCCATCTATATTTCTCCTTCTCTCTGTCTCCTCTCTCTCTATAAATATATATCTTTCCTACATCTATATTTCTCCTTCTCTCTGTCTCCTCTCTCTCTATATATATATATATATATCTTTCCTCCATCTATATTTCTCCTTCTCTCTGTCTCCTCTCTCTCTATATATATCTTTCCTCCATCTATATTCCTCCCACTGTCTCCTCTCTCTCTATATATATCTTTCCTCCATCTATATTCCTCCCACTGCCTCCTCTCTCTCTATATATATCTTTCCTCCATCTATATTCCTCCCACTGTCTCCTCTCTCTCTATATATATCTTTCCTCCATCTATATTCCTCCTTCTCTCTGCCTCCTCTCTCTCTATATATATCTTTCCTCCATCTATATTCCTCCTTCTCTCTGCCTCCTCTCTCTATATATATATCTTTCCTCCATCTATATTTCTCCTTCTCTCTGTCTCCTCTCTCTCTATATATATCTTTCCTCCATCTATATTCCTCCCACTGTCTCCTCTCTCTCTATATATATCTTTCCTCCATCTATATTTCTCCTTCTCTCTGTCTCCTCTCTCTATATATATATATCTTTCCTCCATCTATATTCCTCCCACTGTCTCCTCTCTCTCTATATATATCTTTCCTCCATCTATATTCCTCCTTCTCTCTGCCTCCTCTCTCTCTATATATATCTTTCCTCCATCTATATTCCTCCTTCTCTCTGCCTCCTCTCTCTCTATATATATCTTTCCTCCATCTATATTCCTCCTTCTCTCTGCCTCCTCTCTCTCTATATATATCTTTCCTCCATCTATATTCCTCCTTCTGTCTGTCTCCTCTCTGTATATATATATATCTTTCCTCCATCTATATTCCTCCTCCTTCTCTCTGTCTCCTCTCTCTATATATATATCTTTCCTCCATCTATATTCCTCCCACTGTCTCCTCTCTCTCTATATATATCTTTCCTCCATCTATATTCCTCCTTCTCTCTGCCTCCTCTCTCTCTATATATATATCTTTCCTCCATCTATATTCCTCCTTCTCTCTGCCTCCTCTCTCTCTATATATATCTTTCCTCCATCTATATTCCTCCCACTGTCTCCTCTCTCTCTATATATATCTTTCCTCCATCTATATTCCTCCTTCTCTCTGTCTCCTCTCTCTCTATATATATCTTTCCTCCATCTATATTCCTCCTTCTCTCTGTCTCCTCTCTCTATATATATCTTTCCTCCATCTATATTCCTCCCACTGTCTCCTCTCTCTCTATATATATCTTTCCTCCATCTATATTCCTCCCACTGTCTCCTCTCTCTCTATATATATCTTTCCTCCATCTATATTCCTCCTTCTCTCTGTCTCCTCTCTCTATATATATATCTTTCCTCCATCTATATTCCTCCCACTGTCTCCTCTCTCTCTATATATATCTTTCCTCCATCTATATTCCTCCTTCTCTCTGCCTCCTCTCTCTCTATATATATCTTTCCTCCATCTATATTCCTCCTTCTCTCTGCCTCCTCTCTCTCTATATATATCTTTCCTCCATCTATATTCCTCCCACTGTCTCCTCTCTCTCTATATATATCTTTCCTCCATCTATATTCCTCCTTCTCTCTGTCTCCTCTCTCTCTATATATATATATATCTTTCCTCCATCTATATTCCTCCTTCTCTCTGTCTCCTCTCTCTATATATATATATTTCCTCCATCTATATTCCTCCCACTGTCTCCTCTCTCTCTATATATATCTTTCCTCCATCTATATTCCTCCTTCTCTCTGCCTCCTCTCTCTCTATATATATCTTTCCTCCATCTATATTCCTCCTTCTCTCTGCCTCCTCTCTCTCTATATATATCTTTCCTCCATCTATATTCCTCCCACTGTCTCCTCTCTCTCTATATATATCTTTCCTCCATCTATATTCCTCCCACTGTCTCCTCTCTCTCTATATATATCTTTCCTCCATCTATATTCCTCCTTCTCTCTGTCTCCTCTCTCTATATATATATCTTTCCTCCATCTATATTCCTCCCACTGTCTCCTCTCTCTCTATATATATCTTTCCTCCATCTATATTCCTCCTTCTCTCTGCCTCCTCTCTCTCTATATATATCTTTCCTCCATCTATATTCCTCCTTCTCTCTGCCTCCTCTCTCTCTATATATATCTTTCCTCCATCTATATTCCTCCCACTGTCTCCTCTCTCTCTATATATATCTTTCCTCCATCTATATTCCTCCTTCTCTCTGTCTCCTCTCTCTATATATATATATATCTTTCCTCCATCTATATTCCTCCTTCTCTCTGTCTCCTCTCTCTATATATATATCTTTCCTCCATCTATATTCCTCCCACTGTCTCCTCTCTTAGAGAGAGAGGGAGAGAGAAAGAGACCAGGCTATATATATCTTTCCTCCATCTATATTCCTCCTTCTCTCTGCCTCCTCTCTCTCTATATATATCTTTCCTCCATCTATATTCCTCCTTCTCTCTGCCTCCTCTCTCTCTATATATATCTTTCCTCCATCTATATTCCTCCCACTGTCTCCTCTCTCTCTATATATATCTTTCCTCCATCTATATTCCTCCCAGAGAGGTCTCCTCTCTCTCTATATATATCTTTCCTCCATCTATATTCCTCCTTCTCTCTGCCTCCTCTCTCTCTATATATATCTTTCCTCCATCTATATTCCTCCTTTTCTCTGCCTCCTCTCTCTCTATATATATCTTTCCTCCATCTATATTCCTCCTTCTCTCTGTCTCCTCTCTCTCTATATATATCTTTCCTCCATCTATATTCCTCCTTCTCTCTGTCTCCTCTCTCTATATATATATCTTTCCTCCATCTATATTCCTCCCACTGTCTCCTCTCTCTCTATATATATCTTTCCTCCATCTATATTCCTCCTTCTCTCTGCCTCCTCTCTCTCTATATATATCTTTCCTCCATCTATATTCCTCCCACTGCCTCCTCTCTCTCTATATATATCTTTCCTCCATCTATATTCCTCCCACTGTCTCCTCTCTCTCTATATATATCTTTCCTCCATCTATATTCTCTCCTTCTCTCTGCCTCCTCTCTCTCTATATATATCTTTCCTCCATCTATATTCCTCCCACTGCCTCCTCTCTCTCTATATATATCTTTCCTCCATCTATATTCCTCCCACTGTCTCCTCTCTCTCTATATATATCTTTCCTCCATCTATATTCCTCCTTCTCTCTGCCTCCTCTCTCTCTATATATATCTTTCCTCCATCTATATTCCTCCCACTGCCTCCTCTCTCTCTATATATATCTTTCCTCCATCTATATTCCTCCTTCTCTCTGTCTCCTCTCTCTCTATATATATCTTTCCTCCATCTATATTCCTCCCACTGCCTCCTCTCTCTCTATATATATCTTTCCTCCATCTATATTCCTCCTTCTCTCTGTCTCCTCTCTCTCTATATATATCTTTCCTCCATCTATATTCCTCCCACTGTCTCCTCTCTCTCTATATATATCTTTCCTCCATCTATATTCCTCCTTCTCTCTGCCTCCTCTCTCTATATATATATATATATATATCTTTCCTCCATCTATATTCCTCCTTCTCTCTGCCTCCTCTCTCTCTATATATATCTTTCCTCCATCTATATTCCTCCCACTGTCTCCTCTCTCTCTATATATATCTTTCCTCCATCTATATTCCTCCTTCTCTCTGCCTCCTCTCTCTCTATATATATCTTTCCTCCATCTATATTCCTCCCACTGTCTCCTCTCTCTCTATATATATCTTTCCTCCATCTATATTCCTCCTTCTCTCTGCCTCCTCTCTCTCTATATATATCTTTCCTCCATCTATATTCCTCCCACTGTCTCCTCTCTCTCTATATATCTTTCCTCCCATCTATATTCCTCCTTCTCTCTGCCTCCTCTCTCTCTATATATATCTTTCCTCCATCTATAGTCCTCCTTCTCTCTGCCTCCTCTCTCTCTATATATATCTTTCCTCCATCTATATTCCTCCTTCTCTCTGCCTCCTCTCTCTCTATATATGGCTTTCCTCCATCTAGATTCCTCCTTCTCTCTGCCTCCTCTCTCTCTATCTTTCCTCCATCTATATTCCTCCCTCTGTCTCCTCTCTCTCTATATATCTTTCCTCCATCTAGATTCCTCCTTCTCTCTGCCTCCTCTCTCTCTATATATATCTTTCCTCCATCTATATTCCTCCCTGCCTCCTCTCTCTATATATATATCTTTCCTCCATCTATATTCCTCCCACTGTCTCCTCTCTCTCTATATATATCTTTCCTCCATCTATATTCCTCCCACTGTCTCCTCTCTCTCTATATATATCTTTCCTCCATCTATATTCCTCCCACTGCCTCCTCTCTCTCTATATATATCTTTCCTCCATCTATATTCCTCCCACTGTCTCCTCTCTCTCTATATATATCTTTCCTCCATCTATATTCCTCCCACTGTCTCCTCTCTCTCTCTATATATATCTTTCCTCCATCTATATTCCTCCCACTGTCTCCTCTCTCTCTATATATATCTTTCCTACATCTATATTCCTCCTTCTCTCTGCCTCCTCTCTCTCTATATATATCTTTCCTCCATCTATATTCCTCCTTCTGTCTCCTCTCTCTCTATATATATCTTTCCTCCATCTATATTCCTCCCACTGTCTCCTCTCTCTCTATATATATCTTTCCTCCATCTATATTCCTCCTTCTCTCTGGATATACTTTCCTCCATCTATATTCCTCCCACTGTCTCCTCTTGTCTTTTATTCCTCTTCCCTTCATCTCTGCGTCAGAGAGAGAGAAGGAGACCCCCAGAGAGAGAGAGAGGAGACTCTTCCACGTTCTTCTGTAGTGGTTGTGATCAGAGAAGGGTGGTATTGCTGAGCTGCCAGAGAGAGAGAGAGGAGACCAGAGAGAGAGAGAGGAGACTCCATTAGAGGAGAATGCATCTGGGAGCAGATGGTGTAGCTGGGGACACCATCTCCCCCTCTCCTTCCCTCCAGCGCTCTTCCATCCCTCCATCCCCTCTCTGTGAAGTGGCTGTGATGGGACCAGATGGTGTAGTTGGGGACACCATCTCCCCCTCTCCTTCCCTCCAGCGCTCTTCCATCCCTCCATCCCCTCTCTGTGAAGTGGCTGTGATGGGAGCAGATGGTGTAGCTGGGGACACCATCTCCCCCTCTCCTTCCCTCCAGCGCTCTTCCATCCCTCCATCCCCTCTCTGTGAAGTGGCTGTGATGGGAGCAGATGGTGTAGCCAGAGGGACACCATCTCCCCCTCTCCTTCCCTCCAGCGAGATCCCCTCTCTGTGAAGTGGCTGTGATGGGAGCAGACCGCGTGTGTTTGGCTGGGTACAGAGAGAGAAGAGACTCAGATCATGCCAGGCCATTCCTGTGGTGACCAGAGAGAGAGAGATCAGACATGTCTGAGAGACATCTGAGCCCCGACCAGAGAGAGAGAGAGAGAGGAGACCAGAGAGAGAGAGAAGGAGACCAGAGAGAGAGAAGGAGACCAGAGAGAGAGAAGGAGACCAGAGAGAGAGAGAAGGAGACCAGAGAGAGAGAGAAGGAGACCAGAGAGAGAGAGGAGACCAGAGAGAGAGAGAGGAGACCAGAGAGAGAGAAGGAGACCAGAGAGAGAGAGAGGAGACCAGAGAGAGAGAAGAAGGAGACCAGAGAGAGAGAGAAGGAGACCAGAGAGAGAGAAGGAGACCAGAGAGAGAGAGGAGACCAGAGAGAGAGAGAGAGAGAGGAGACCAGAGAGAGAGAAGGAGACCAGAGAGAGAGAAGGAGACCAGAGAGAGAGAAGGAGACCAGAGAGAGAGAAGGAGACCAGAGAGAGAGAGAAGGAGACCAGAGAGAGAGAAGGAGACCAGAGAGAGAGAAGGAGACCAGAGAGAGAGAAGGAGACCAGAGAGAGAGAAGGAGACCAGAGAGAGAGAAGGAGACCAGAGAGAGAGAGAGAGGAGACCAGAGAGAGAGAAGGAGACCAGAGAGAGAGAAGGAGACCAGAGAGAGAGAAGGAGACCAGAGAGAGAGAAGGAGACCAGAGAGAGAGGAGAGAGAGACCAGAGAGAGAGAGAGAGAGAGACCAGAGAGAGAGAGAGGAGACCAGAGAGAGAGAAGGAGACCAGAGAGAGAGAGAGAGAGAGACCAGAGAGAGAGAGAGAGAGACCAGAGAGAGAGAGAGAGAGACCAGAGAGAGAGAGAAGGAGACCAGAGAGAGAGAGAAGAGACCAGAGAGAGAGAGAGGAGACCAGAGAGAGAGAGAGGAGACCAGAGAGAGAGAGAGACCAGAGAGAGAGAGAGGAGACCAGAGAGAGAGAGGAGACCAGAGAGAGAGAGGGGAGACCAGAGAGAGAGAGGAGGAGACCAGAGAGAGAGAGGAGGAGACCAGAGAGAGAGAAGGAGACCAGAGAGAGAGAAAGAGACCAGAGAGAGAGAAGGAGACCAGAGAGAGAGAGAAGGAGACCAGAGAGAGAGAGAAGGAGACCAGAGAGAGAGAGGAGAAGGAGACCAGAGAGAGAGAGAAGGAGACCAGAGAGAGAGAGAGGAGGAGACCAGAGAGAGAGAGAAGGAGACCAGAGAGAGAGAGGAGACCAGAGAGAGAGAGAGAGGAGACCAGAGAGAGAGAGAGGAGACCAGAGAGAGAGAGAGGAGACCAGAGAGAGAGAGAGAGAGAGAGAGAGAGAGAGAGACCAGGAGACCAGAGAGAGAGAGAGACCAGAGAGAGAGAGACCAGAGGAGACCAGAGAGAGAGAGAGAGACCAGAGAGAGAGAGAGGAGACCAGAGAGAGAGAGAGACCAGAGAGACCAGAGAGAGAGAGAAGGAGACCAGAGAGAGAGAGAGGAGACCAGAGAGAGAGAAGGAGACCAGAGAGAGAGAGAGGAGACCAGAGAGAGAGAAGGAGACCAGAGAGAGAGAGAGGAGAGACCAGAGAGAGAGAGAGAGACCAGAGAGAGAGGAGACCAGAGAGAGAGAGAAGGAGACCAGAGAGAGAGAGAGGAGACCAGAGAGAGAGAGAGGAGACCAGAGAGAGAGAGAAGGAGACCAGAGAGAGAGAGAGACCAGAGGAGACCAGAGAGAGAGAGAGACCAGAGAGAGAGAAGGAGACCAGAGAGAGAGAGAGGAGACCAGAGAGAGAGAGGAGACCAGAGAGAGAGAGAGACCAGAGAGAGAGAGAGGAGACCAGAGAGAGAGAGGAGACCAGAGAGAGAGAGAGGAGACCAGAGAGAGAGAAGGAGACCAGAGAGAGGAGACCAGAGAGAGAGAGAAGGAGACCAGAGAGAGAGGAGACCAGAGAGAGAGAAGGAGACCAGAGAGAGAGAAGGAGACCAGAGAGAGAGAGAGAGAGAAGAGGACCAGAGAGAGAGAGAGGAGACCAGAGAGAGAGAGGAGACCAGAGAGAGAGAGGAGACCAGAGAGAGAGAGAGAGGAGACCAGAGAGAGAGAGAAGGAGACCAGAGAGAGAGAGGAGACCAGAGAGAGAGAGAAGGAGACCAGAGAGAGAGAGAGGAGGAGACCAGAGAGAGAGAGGAGACCAGAGAGAGAGAGAAGGAGACCAGAGA
This sequence comes from Oncorhynchus gorbuscha, assembly GCF_021184085.1. Lineage (NCBI taxonomy): Eukaryota > Metazoa > Chordata > Actinopteri > Salmoniformes > Salmonidae > Oncorhynchus > Oncorhynchus gorbuscha. The sequence goes on along the minus strand of NW_025745294.1, from coordinate 264,896 downwards.
GAGAGAGAAGGAGACCAGAGAGAGAGAGAGAGGAGACCAGAGAGAGAGAGGAGGAGACCAGAGAGAGAGAAGGAGACCAGAGAGAGAGAAAGAGACCAGAGAGAGAGAGAGGAGACCAGAGAGAGAGAGAAGGAGACCAGAGAGAGAGAGAAGGAGACCAGAGAGAGAGAGGAGAAGGAGACCAGAGAGAGAGAGAAGAGACCAGAGAGAGAGAGAAGGAGACCAGAGAGAGAGAGAAGGAGACCAGAGAGAGAGAGGGGAGACCAGAGAGAGAGAAGGAGACCAGAGAGAGAGAGAGGAGACCAGAGAGAGAGAAGGAGACCAGAGAGAGAGAGAGGAGGAGACCAGAGAGAGAGAAGGAGACCAGAGAGAGAGAGAAGGAGACCAGAGAGAGAGAGAGGAGACCAGAGAGAGAGATAAGAGACCAGAGAGAGAGAGACCAGAGAGAAGAGACCAGAGAGAGAGAGGAGACCAGAGAGAGAGAGAGGAGACCAGAGAGAGAGAGGAGACCAGAGAGAGAGAAGGAGACCAGAGAGAGAGAGAAGAGACCAGAGAGAGAGAGGAGAGACCAGAGAGAGAGAGAGACCAGAGAGAGAGAGAGGGAGACCAGAGAGAGAGAGAGACCAGAGAGAGAGAGAGGAGACCAGAGAGAGAGAGGAGACCAGAGAGAGAGAGGAGACCAGAGAGAGAGAGAGAGAGAGAGAGAAAGGAGACCAGAGAGAGAGAAGGAGACCAGAGAGAGAGAGAGACCAGACCAGAGAGAGAGAGAGACCAGACCAGAGAGAGAGAGGAGACCAGAGAGAGAGAAGGAGACCAGAGAGAGAGAGAGACCAGAGGAGACCAGAGAGAGAGAGAGGAGACCAGAGAGAGAGAGAAGGAGACCAGAGAGAGAGAGAGGAGACCAGAGAGAGAGAGAAGGAGACCAGAGAGAGAGAGAAGGAGACCAGAGAGAGAGAGAGGAGACCAGAGAGAGAGAGAGAGAGAGACAGAGAGAGAGAGAAGGAGACCAGAGAGAGAGAGGAGGAGACCAGAGAGCGAGAGAGAAGGAGACCAGAGAGAGAGAGAGGGAGACCAGAGAGAGAGAGGAGGAGACCAGAGAGAGAGAGAAGGAGACCAGAGAGAGAGAGAGAGAGACCAGAGAGAGAGAGAGAGGAGACCAGAGAGAGAGAGAAGGAGACCAGAGAGAGAGAGACCAGAGAGAGAGAGAGGAGACCAGAGAGAGAGAGAGGAGAGCAGAGAGAGAGAGAGGAGAGCAGAGAGAGAGAGAAGGAGACCAGAGAGCGAGAGAAGGATACCAGAGAGAGAGAGGAGGAGACCAGAGAGAGAGAGAGGAGACCAGAGAGAGAGAGAGGAGAGCAGAGAGAGAGAGAAGGATACCAGAGAGCGAGAGAAGGATACCAGAGAGAGAGAGGAGGAGACCAGAGAGAGAGAGAACCTAGTTGCAACAACTGGAGCTGCCTTGCAAATGGCACCCTATCCCCTAAGTGCCTGGTCAAAAGTAGTGCAGTATAAAGGGAATAGGGAGGCATTTGGGACACATCCAGGGTCAGGGTTTGGAGCCTGTGGTGCACCGTATCCCAGAGGTTCTCTGGTGGCAGCCTCAGTCCCTCATTAAAGGCCCTGCTCCCTACTCGTTGCTCTGGGGACGAGGGGGGTGAGGTCGGTCGGCTACTCTGATGTCACTCTCCTCTCCAGCTGTTCCTAAGCCCCTGAGCCTGTGGCTGGGTAACCTGTGACCCCTCCCCAACGCCTCTTCAACCCCCCACCCTCACCCTCCCCTCACCCCCTCCTCAGTGACCTCAACCTGGACTTCAGACAAACCTGTCTAAAAAATGATCTCCCTGTCTGGAAACATGCCTACGGGTCACATGGTCTCGTCTGTAAGTGGTTTGTGAACAGGGCAGAGGTGGCCGGGCAGCGCAGGGCTGTAGAGATGGGGCTCTCGTCTCAGTAACACCCAGGTCTAGTTTATATAGGGCTTGTAATGTCTTTAAAGACTGCTTATCATTCGTTTATATCCCGTATGTAAAGGGTTGTATAAAGAGTTACCATGGTTATATCTGAATGGAACAGATATATGTGGTCATGTGAATCCTTGAATTATAATGTGTTCTTGATGTTATTTACCTGTTTGAATAGAGAGTTGTTCTCGGCCCTGTGAGAGAGACGAAGTGTTCAGTCCACCTGGGCTAACAGACAGAATACACAGTCAGCCAGTCAGCCAGTCAGACAGCCAGCCAGCCAGCCAGCCAGCCAGCCAGCCAGCCAGCCAGTTAGCCAGTCAGCCAGCCAGTCAGCCAGTTAGCCAGCCAGTCAGCTAGCCAGTCAGCCAGCCAGCCAGTTAGCCAGTCAGCCAGCCAGTTAGCCAGCCAGTTAGCCAGCCAGTTAGTCAGCCA